>NW_007059660.1:114062-281639 GCF_000164805.1 Carlito syrichta
TTCCCCGGCCACCGCAGCCTCGACCTGCTGGGCTCCGGCGATCCTTCCGCCTCAGCCTTCCAAGTAGCCGGAATTACAGGCATGCGCTACCACGCCCAGCTGATTTTTTGATTTATTGTAGAGATGAAGTCTCCCTGCCCAGGCGGGTCTCGAACCCGCGGGCTCAGGCAATCCACTCACCTCAGTCTCCCAAAGGCGCAGGATGACAGGCTGAGCCACGGAGCCTGGCTAGACTTCTCCTCCTTAAATGTCTCATCTCTGTCCATATGCTCAGGTCACTCTCACTCTACCTCACCAATGACCGCATTGTCCAATATGGTGGACATTGAGCACTTGAAATGTGGCTAGTCTAAACAGAGACGCAATGTAAGTTTAGAATGTATAATGAATTTCTAAGACACTATGAGAAAGGGAATGTAAAAGATCTCAACAATTGGTATCATATTGTTGAAAAAAATATTGTTATATCAATTATGACATTTAAATTATAATATTTTTGACACAGTGGTCTTAATTGCAATTAATTTTAACAGTTTCTTTTTGTGATTTGAATGTGGCTGGCCAGGTGTGGTGGTTCATGCCTGTGATTCCAGTGCTTTGGGAGGCCAAGGTAGGAGGATTGCTTGAGGTCAGGAGTTTGAGACCAGCCTGGGGAACATAGTGAGATGCTATATCTAAAAAAAAAAAAAAAAAAATTGACTGGGCATGGTGGTACGCACCTGTAGACCAGGTGTGGTGGTTCATGCCTGTGATTCCGGTGCTTTGGGAGGCTGAAGTAGGAGGATTGCTTCAAGGAGTTCCCAGGAGTTCGAGGCTGTGGTGAGCTGTGATCATGCTACTGCACTCCAGCCTAGGTGACATAGTGAGACCTCCTCTCTCTAAAAAAAAAAGTGACTACTAGAAAATTTACAATTAAATCTGTGCTTCACATTATATTTTTATTGAACAGCACTCTTGGAGACCCTCTGAGCTCTTCCTTTAAGGACAAAACTTGAAATGACCCAGAGTGAGTTCCAGATGGCGTAGCTCAGACTTCTCATGGACATGTCACCTACCTAAACCTCTCCCCTCATAGACAGTATCATGGTGTGGTTAAGAACTCAGTGCTAGAAAAACATGGTCTGGTTTCAAACTCTGGATTTGTCACTTGCTACCTATCTGACCTTGGGCTCAAAGAAGACAATCAATGTTAGACACTTTATTGTTCCTTAGACTCTCAGAGGAAGGCAGACTCCTGGGGGACTTAGAGTCACACTTGTGTCCCTTTTATCAACCTCCTCCTCTTTTTCTTCTCCTCCTCCTTCTTTTTTTGTCAGGGTCAAGCTCTGTCACCCAATCTGGAGTACAGTGGGACAATCACAGCTCACTGCTGCCTCAGCCTCCTGGGCTCAAGTGATCTTTCCACTTCAGTCTCCCAAGTAGCTGGGACTACAGGCATGCACCACCCAGCCTGCCTCATTTTTTGATTTTTTTCTTGTAAAGATGGGGTTTTGCTGTGTTGCCCAGGCTGATCTTGAACTCCTGGGCTCTAAGCGATCCTCCCATCTTGGCCTCCCAAAGTGTTGGGATTACAGATGTGAGCCACTATGCCCGACCTCTCTATTCCTTCTATCTTTAAACAAGCTTCACCTGTCCGAGCTTAAAATTTCTCTTGTGTCTCCTTGACCGTGAGCTAACTTCTCTCTCTCTCTCTGTTTACTTTCTTATGTACTTGCTCCTGTTCACAACCCTGTCAATCTATTTTGCTTCAAGAATATATACCATGGCCAGGCTTGGTGGTTCAGCCTGTAATCCCAGCTTTGGGAGGCCAGGGCAAGTGGATTGCCTGAGCCTGCGAGTTTGAGACCAGCCTGGGTGCCTTGGCAAGACCTCGTCTCCACAATAAATAAAAAGTTAGCTGGGTGTGGTCGTATGCACCTGTAGTTCCGGCTACTTGGAAGGCTGAGGCAGAAGGATCACCGGAGCCCAGCAGGTCAACCCTGGGGTGACTGTGAGTGTGCCACTGCACTCCAGCCTGGGCAACAGAGTGAGACTCCAAACCAAAAAAAAAAAAAAAAAAAAAAAAAACAAAAATGAATATATACCATATTCTGACCATGTGGTTCAGGACCTGGGACTGGGGGACAGAAAGAATTGTGTCTCCTCTATGGGGTGGCAAGCAAGGAAACCAGATATTACACAAGTTCTGGAACAAAGGTGAAGTCAGAGAGAAGGGACCTGATTATTGAATTCAGTGGGAACGAAGCAGAGGACAGAAAACTCTTTCAACATCTATGGCTGGGGATGAGGAAGGGGAGAAGGGTGGTTCTGGCAATGTGTCATCCCTGAGGTGCTGATATATAGAGCTAAGAATGCTGTTTGAGGGTGCCCTTGGCTCACCATGACTGTGGAGAAAGCCACAAACATGGCAATCTGCCTATATAATTACAAAAGCCTGAGTTAGTGGCCTTTCTCATCTTCCTTGGTCTTTTTTTTTTTTGAGTTGGAGTTTCACTCTGTCACCCAGACTGGAGTGTAGTGGCCGCTCCCAGTCACCACAGCCTCGACCCGCTGGGCTCCAGTGATCCTTCCGCCTCAGCCTTCCAAGTAGCCGGAATTACAGGCGCGTGCTACCACACCCGGCTAATGTTTTTTGATTTATTGTAGAGATGAGATCTTGCCAAGTTGCCCAGGTGGGTCTCGAACCTGCGGGCTCAGGCAATCCACTCACGTCAGCCTCCCAAAGCGTGGTTCCTTGGTCTTTTGACATTTATCCAACATCCTTGTGTTGTTAGACTTGCAAGTTATTCCTTCTCTCCTTTTGTCTCCAGAGGTGAGAAGGAGCTTGGGGCATGCTGAGACCCCGGCAGTTTAGGCAAGGTGAGAACCAGAGGGAGACAAGTCAGGCAGAACTGAGCGTGTAGGAAACACTTTGACGCGGAGCCTGCTGAGGAAGGTTGCTGGTGATAATCAAGGGACACAGTGGGTATGGGAAACTGAGACCTGCCTTAGACAGGCATGCGGTATCTAGTTAGGCGTGAGTCTACAGACAAGGCCATAGATTGAGCCATAGGAAAGGAGATCAAGACATGACCGGCAAAGGAGGATGAAGACCAAGAGGTGGAGTGTCCTAGAGACTAGTGAAGAAAGTGTTCTGATGAGGAAAAGAATGATCAGCTAGGTCCAAGTAAGAGTGGACTGAGTCTTGGTCATTGTGGACTTTGACCAGAGCAATTTCAATAGAGTGCTCAACCAGGTGTGGTGGCTCACGCCTGTAATCCCAGCACTTTGGGAGGTGGAGGTGAGAGGACTGCCTGAGCCCACGGGTTTGAGACCAGACTGGGCAACATAGTGAGACCTTGTCTCAACAAAAAATTAAAAAAAAATCAGCTGGGCTTGGTGGTGCATGGCTATGTTTACAACTACTTGGAAGGCTGAAGTGGAAGGATCACCTGAGCCCATGGTTCAAGACCAGCCTAGGCAGTTTGGTGGGACCTTGTCTCTACAATAAATACAAAATCAGCCGGGCTTGGGGGCACATGCCTGTGGTTCTGGCTACTTGGAAGACTGAGGCAGAAGGATCACCTGAGCCCAGTAGATCAAGGTTGTGGTGGCCATGAACGTGCCTGGGGGACAGAGTGAGACTCCATTTCAAAAAAAAAAACAAAAACAAATAAGAGTGTTTGGTAAAAGCTTGACTGGAGCAGGCTCAAGGCAGAGTGGAAGGAGAAGAACCGGGCATGGTGATATGGGTAACTTTCTCAAGGAGTTTAGCTGTAAAAAGAACAAAGTAAGTGCAGCAGTGGCTAGAAGGGTAGGCAGAGTTGAGAGAGGGCTAACGGGAAGAGGGAAGTTGCTGGAACAGCATACTGGTGTGGGTGAGAAGAGATAGGGTGTAGAGCACCTGTGGTGGGCTTCACCTTTGCAAAGGGCGTCAGTCGTTCCTCTGTCGTAGCGGCCGAGAATACTCGTCTGTGGGCACAGATGCAGGAAGACTAGCAGATGTGGCAGTGGGACCCCTGGAAGTTCTCATCTGACTGCCATCTTTCAATAAAACCAGATGCAAAGTCGCTGAGAGTGAAGATGATGAAGGAAGGGTTAGAGGTTTGAAGACGGTTGACAAAGTATGGAACATTCACTTGGGAGGGTGGGAGAGGGAATGGACAGGAGAAATCCAGGCAGCATGGAGGGCCCATGTATTCTTTTTTTTTTGTTTGAGTTGGAGTTTCATTCTGTCGCCCAGACTGGAGTGCAGTGACCGCTCCCGGCCACCGCAGCCTCGACCTGTTGGGCTCCGGCGATCCTTCCGCCTCAGCCTTCCGAGTGGCCGGAATTACAGGCGTGAGCTACCACGCCCGGCTAATTTTTGGATTTTAGTATAGAGATGAGGTCTCGCCTGCCCAGGCGGGTCTCGAACCCGCAGGCTCAGGCAATCCACTCACCTCAGCCTCCCAAAGGCGCTGGATTACAGGCTGAGCCACCGAGGGGCCCATGTATTCTTAACGAGATGAGTTATTGCAGAAATTTCAAGGAGGTGACAGCTTTCCCCACAGGGCCTGAGAAAAGAGAAGGACAAGAGAGCTGAGGGTGTGTACAAGGGAGTGATTAAAATGATAGAACAGGAGTCTTAGGCTGGTTGAGAAAGAGACGGGTGGAGTTCTGGAGGGGTGAAGCACTGTTGCCATTGGACTAGAGTTGGGAAGATAGAAAGTGGCCATTAGAGTGGGATGTTTGAAATTGAGCTCGTGGAGGGGATGGACTATTGGCAATGGCCCGACCTAGCCTTGACCACGGAAGTGAGTGCTGAGGGAGGTGGACGATGAGATCATTGGAGGAGAGGCGGTTGAGGAACAGAGCAGCCGGGTGATTGAGCCGATCGCAGGTGCGAATATGGCAAACCCAAGGAAACAGGGTAGTAGTGTTGCGCGCCAGGCCTAAAATCTTCAAGGAGTGGGTAGGAGTGACTTGGAGGTGGGTGGGCGGCAGTTATGTGTGTGTGGCAGAGTGCGATGTGATTCAAAGTCTGGAGTTTTCTAGAGGAGGGGGAGAGAACAGGTTGGAAGTGCCCACAAGGAGTCAAGGACGCCCGTTCCAACTCCAGGCCTAGTGTCTGAGGCCCACCTGAAGAGCCCTGAATCTTCTGCTGCAACAGTAAGGTCAAGCAAACACTGAGAGACGAGCTTAAGGCTTCAGGGGATTTTGCTGATGAAGGATTGTGAATTCCAGAGGGCCCAGTAGGCGTGTTGTCAGGAGCTGGGGAAGTGGGAGAAATACTGGGGTGCATAGATGTCTGTGGGGACGAGAATCCCTGGAGGAAGAACCAAAAGCATGACAAAAGCAGGGTGGGTAGTCACATTGAAGATTAATAATTTGAGGCTGTGAGTTTTGAGAGGGAAGAAGTAGGGAGCCTGGTCAGAAATACACAGGACTCGGGGGCCCCCGTCTGACCCAGCTGCTGAAGGAAGGAGACCAGCGGAGGGGCATTCCCCCTCTGAGCATGAGGGGTTTCTACTCTACTGGTGACAGAGGAGGAAATGGAGCCAGTGAGCATAAATTGGGTGAACCAGACCAAGCGAACCTGCTTAGACATGGGATGATTTCCTCAAGATGACCCTGAGAAGGGCCAGGGAGAGGAGGACCAGGCAGTCATTGGGCCTTCCTCAAGGACAGTGGTTTACAAAGTTCAGCCCTCATCAGTATTACCTGGAGGTCCTGCCAACACCCACATGGCTGGGCCCTGCCTGCAGAATTCCTGATTCAGAGGGTTGGGGATGGGGCTGAAAAACTTGCATTTCTTTTTTTCATTTTTTGTTTTGAGTTGGAGTCTCACTCCGTTGCCCAGGCTGAAGTGCAGTGGCACGTTTCTGGCCATTGCAGCCTCGACCTGCTGGGCTCAGACGATCCTACCACAGAGCCGGGACAACAGGTGCACGCTACTATGTCTGGCTAATTTTTGATTTATTGTAGAGACGAGGTCTCGCCAAGTTGCCCGGGCGGGTCTTGAACCCGCAGGCTCTGGCAATCCATTCACCATGGCCTGCCAAAGTGCTGGGATTACAGGTTGAGCCACTGAGCCTGGCCGAACTTGCATTTCTTACAAGCTTCCAGGTGGTTCTGTTGTTAGGCGTCCCAGGACACTGCCCTGTGGTTGAGTAGCTGAAACCTCCAGAAGAGGTGGTCGATGGGCCCCCTAATTAAGTTCATCGGCCCTCGGGCTCACGGCACTAGAAAACAATCGCTAAGCCTGAGCTGATGGAGCTATCGCTCTTGCCCGACCAGATCCGTTGTTTCCTAGGAAAGGCAGACAATGTGTAGACAGCGGCTCACTCATTTGTAGCTGCTGGGATGGGTGTAAGGTGGACTCAGCCTGGCTAAGGGAAGGTTGTAGCTTGGTGGTACTTTGGATATCCAGTATTCACCCGGGGGCAGGTCTATGCCTGGGTGCCTGACTCCAGGCATGCTGTTGGAAGGCTAAGGTTGTGAATACTTTTTCTCTTTTAGTTGGGATTAGCTCAGGCGATAAGCAGAAGACAGAGCAGTGAGCAAAGACTCCTGGGCTGCGAACGGTGTGGACAGCCTCACAGCACTTCTGCCGACGTCCCTTTCTGAGAAGACATAACATGGATTTAATATACCCAGTGAGCAGCCATTTTGGTATTGCCTAAATCTCATGTTTTTCTAGAGGTTCACTTAACTGATCCTCTAATCACTAGCCGAGGACAGAACTGGTTTCTCAGACGTAGCTATTGATAGTTGTCTTACAACCCCTTCCCTAGCTTGTTTTGTACTAATTAGCTTTTCTTTTCTTTTTTTTTGAGTTGGAATCTCACTCCATCACCCAGGCTGGAGTTCAGTGGCCACCCCAGCGTCGAACTGCTGGGCTCTGGCGATCCTTCCGCCTAAGCCTTCCAGGTAGCCAGAACTAAGGGCATGCTACCACACCTGGCTAATTTTTAATTTACTTATTGTAGAGACGAGGTCTTGCCAAGTTGCTCGGGGTGGTCTCGAACCCGTGGGCTCAGGCAATCCACTTGCCTCGGCCTCCCAAATTGCTGGGGTTACAGGCTGAGCCACCAAACCTGGTCAACTTTTCTAAAAGTATTTGCCTGCACCCACTAAGATTCAAGTTAACCTAATCAGCCCTTTGTGACCTTTGTGACACAGACAGACACCACCACCATGGCAGCAGTCATGTGACTAACCCACCCACCTGCCTGCTGTCCATCACCTGACGTCAGTATCCGCGCTTACCTGCCCCTTCACAATGATGTGAAGCAGACCATCCTCGATCACCATAATGGCCTTTCCTCATCAAAGGGAAGGGTTAAAAGGACTCAACCACGAGCAGCCAGTCGCCACTGTCACGGCCATTGACAGGCCACAGCGGCCATTGCCTTACTAGGCTCTGGTGTGGCCACGTGCTTTTTGAGCTATGGCTGTTGCCATGTTTCCTGGCTTTGGCCCCCTTCCCTGCCTTGGGGAGGTGAATCACCTCTTTCTCTCTCTCTAATTTACTTTTAAATAAACTATATTTTCTAATTTAACTTCTGTGCAATTCTTTGCATCTTTCCTGCAGCACCGGATTGCATACCAGATACCCCACCCCCTCAGCAGGCCTGACCTAATACCCTGGAGACCCTGCGGGGAGTGTGACTTAACACTCTCTATTGCTAGCTCTCACCTCCCATGGCTCCCAGCAGTGGGCACCCCAGAATCTTGTCCTGGCTCCTCTGCTCTGCCCCCTATTCCTTCGTTTACCTTCACAGCTTCAACATTTTGCTCTCTCTACTCTTTCTTTCTCTCCTCCTACCCCTGTCCCTCTTTGCACATGTTTAACTCTTCCTATCCTGCATCATCAAATTTCCTGTGACCCTCAAGCTGTGCTCTTCCTTGCGACTTCCTGTCTCCATTCAGAACTCTGCTCATGGGAAAGGCTTCTTTTCTTTAATAAGGGCAAAGGCTCAGGCTATTCTTGCTTAAGTCTATTTTGGGAGATGGGCCCAACTCCTGTAGCAGTGAGGGTGCCCAATGGTGGCTTAGCTTCTCTATAATTTCCCCTGGGTCCCAGAGCCACTCCACTTAAACATGCAACGGTGTACTGAGAGGGATTTTTTTGTGCCACGCAATAAACTTGCAAAACAAGTTCCTTTGCACCTATTTATAGCCAGATGGCACCCCTAAGCCTCTCCAGGGAGAGATTTGGGGGCTTCAGGTAACCTGTCTGTGGCTTGGAGGTGTCTCTTCAGGCCCACATGGAGGATGAGGTTTTCAAGTCTAGACCTTGGATGTCCACTGTATGTCGCATGGACCAGGACTCTTCAACACAACAACTGACGGGGCCACTGGAAACAGCCCACTGACTTCTAAATCTCCTATGGCAAGTGCTTCCTGAACTTTCCTGATGATAAGAATGATCTGGAAGCTTATTAAAACTCAAATGAACAAGCTTGATGTCTTTCCTGTAATTTGGGTTCAGTAAGTCCGGGGCAGGTCTCAGGAATCTTGTTTTTGACAGGTATCCTAAGTGGCGTTTTGGGAATATCCTATAGTATTTAAGACAGTATTTGGTAAAACAGCTGTACTTGATAATTTGCTAAATGACTTTTTTTTTAAGTTGGAGTCTCACTCTGTCACCCCATGCTGAATTGCAGTGACATGATCACGGCTTACCACAGCCTTGACCTCCTGGGCTCAGGTGATCCTTTCGCCTCAGCCTCCCAAGTGACTGGGACTACAGATATGCACCACCATACCCAGCTAATTTTTTGATTTTTTTTTTTTTTTTTTTTTTTTGTAGAGACAAGATATTGCTGTATTGCCTAGGCTGGTCTCAAACTCCCGGGCTCTAGCAATCCTTCTGCCTCAGTCTCCCAAAGTGCTGGAATTCCAAGCATGAACCACTGTGCCTGGCCAATATTTGCTAATCGAATTTAAGTTGCTTATTTTCATTATATTACTTTGCTTTATAGTATTTTCTGCTTTTGTATTTTTAGTGAACCTTTAAAAGTTGTGACTCTTTAAAGCATGCTATCCCTGCAAATTGTATTGAATGTTGAGTATTAGAAGTCAATGTTTATTTTGAATTGTAGGATCCTTCTGTAAATTCCAGAATTGGCTCTATTCAACGTCTTTACCATCAGCTGTAAGACAATTCGTGGCCTAACCTCACTGGGGAAACTTGGTGTTATGGAATTTCATTGATGTAAATGAAATATTTCATCATTCACTGATAATGAGCTGTGTTTGCAATTTACCCTGGAAGCATATGCTTTATTAAAATCATGATATTAGATTTCACTTCCTAAATCATTTTACGAAGCTAATGTAACATTAATACCAAAACCTAACAAAGTATCAAAACTCTAATGTCATTGGCTAATTTCTCTTACAAACACAGATGCAGAATTCTTAAATAAAATACTAGCAAATCAAATCCAGAGTTATATTAAAAGAATAGTATATAATTAACCAGTTACTTCCGGAAATTCAGAGATGAGTTGATATGAGAAAATATATAATGTAATTGATCATATTAAGAACTGAAAGGAGAAAAACAACCAGATATGAAGAGTAATTTGGTAAAAATCAACATTTTTTTTTTTGAGTCAGAGTCTCACTCTGTTGCCCAGGCTGGAATGCAGTGGCACAGTCATGGTTCACTGCAGCCTTGACCTTCTCGGTTCAGGCGTTCCTTCTGCCTCAGCCTCCCGAGTAGCTGGGACTACAGATGTGTGCCTCTATGCCTAGCTAATTGTTTTGATTTTTTTTTTTTTGTAGAGTTGAGGTCTAGCTATG
The DNA here is from genome assembly GCF_000164805.1 of Carlito syrichta. Taxonomy (NCBI): domain Eukaryota; kingdom Metazoa; phylum Chordata; class Mammalia; order Primates; family Tarsiidae; genus Carlito; species Carlito syrichta. The sequence continues at coordinate 123,837 of NW_007059660.1, forward strand.
TTGTCCAGGCTGGCCTTGAACTCTTGGGCTCAAGCAGTCCTCTCACCTTGGCCTCCCAAAATGCTAGGATTACAGGCATGAGCCACAGCACCCGGCCTTATATCTATCTTAGTAAGAGTTTTATAAAACATAGAGTAGAATATTCTTCTCAGCATGGTACGGGATGTTTATTTCAACAAAGTGTTTATATATCACCAGGGACATCCCTGCCAAAGTCAGGGTCAAAAGAAACATCCTCCTAAGCACCTCTACCATTTAATATTCTTCTGGAATGCTTAACCTATGCAGTGAGATTTGAAAAAGAAATAAGAAGCATAAACCAGATTACTCTTTGACAGTGATTTGATTACTGACCTCAAAGACTCAACAGAACCAATTTAAAACTCATTAAGAGATTCATAAGAAAATCAAGTTTTCTTACAAGCTGATAATAACCAGATAGAAAATGTATTATAATAATTTCAATCACAATAATAAAACAAATATAAAATACCTAGTTAGAAATATTATGAGAAATGTGTAAAGCTCATGTCAATTTTGTAAAAGGAAAAGCTGAGTCAAAGTATAGAAAAGTGTATATCAACTTTGGGTCAAAAGACTCAAAATTAGGATGTCTACTGGCCCCAAGTTAATTTGCAAATTTGATGTGATACCCCTGAAATATTATTGGCAGCTTTTGAGGTGAATAAGACTAATATGTTCATTAAGAATTTTACAGAGGTGAGTGGATTGCCTGAGCCCGCGGGTTCGAGACCTGCCTGGGCAACTTGGTGAGACCTCATCTCTACAATAAATCAAAAAAGTAGCCGGGCGTGGTAGCGCGCACCTGTATTTCCAGCTACTTGGAAGGCTGAGGCGGAAGGATCGCTGGAGCCCAGCAGGTCGAGGAAGCGGTGGCCGGGAGCGGCCACTGCACTCCAGTCTGGGTGACAGAGTGAGACTCCAACTCAAGAAAAAAATAAAATAAAATAAATAATTTTACATGGAAAAACAAATGGACACAATTAACCAAGAAAATTTTGAAAAAGAATGTGGCACGTGTGTGAGTGTGACTATGTATAAGTGTGTGTGTGTGCTTGTGTGTGTGTGTGTGTGTGTATAGGTAAGTATGGATATGAAAGTGTATTTTAAAGTTACAATACTTAAAACAACAGGATGCTAGTAAAAGCATAGATGAACCGACAACCAGAATAGAAGAGAAAGGTGAGAACGGACCCAAGTCAGGTAAGTAATACATTGTAATCATGACACTTCAAATCTGTGGGGGAAGAATCCATGGTTTGCAAATGGCGCAGACTTAGGAAAATCCCTGCCCTGGCCCCCTCCTACGCTGAGTTCTACTGTCCAGCTCCATTTCTACTTGTGATACATACAATGGCTTCTCATATAAAATAATCTTGCTTGGGGAAAAATTTAAAAAGACACTTCTAAAACCACAGAGAAAGAAGATATACGACCAAGTGTTTAGGTATATGGAGAGGAATAAAGTTGAAGTCTTATAATGCCAACATGTATTCCAGATGGATTATGAACTAAATGTAAAAACTGAAACTCCCTGAAAAACTTGAAGAGAATGCAGGCAAGTATTTATATACTCTTGGGGGTGGGAAAAGCCTTTCTAGCATGCAGAGAAAGTAAAAGAAAAGACTTTCTGGCATACAAATAACATAAAAGAAAATATTTATAGGTTTAGCTATTTAAAAATGGAAAAATCTTCTGTACGTGAAAAACCACCAGAAAGATAATTAAAACTCAAGTGTTAAACTAGATAAAACATCTGTAATATACTGTTTTAAAAAAGGCTTGATTAACTAAGTTTTTTTTTTCTCTTTTAGTTGGAGTTACTCTCTCACCCAGGCTGTATGGCATGGAGTGACATGATCATGGTCTACTGCAACCTCGACCTCCTGGGTTCAGGAGATCTTTCCACCTCAGCCTCCCAAGTAGCTGGGACTACAGATGTGCACCACCATACCTAGCTAATTTTTTGATTTTTTTGTAGAGACAAAGTCTCACTATGTTGCCCAGGCTGATCTCAAGCTCCTGGGCTCAAGCAATTCTCCCACCTTGGCCTCCCAAAGTGCTGAAATTACAGATGTGAGCTACCACACCTGGCTGATGTTCTCATGAGAAAAAAGTTAGACAGTCTAATAGGCAATTTATAAAACAAGAAATGTACATGGGTAATTAGCATAAAGAAATAGCATGGCTAGTAGTTGGAACTGCACATATGAATGGATATCATTTTCTCTTGATCAGTTTGGCAATATTTAGAAGTATCAAAGCCAATGCTATTAGTAATACTAGGAATAGATACTCTCGTTTATGTTAAAAGGGAAGGGCACATATAAGTGGGTACAATCATTTTAGAAAGTAATTTGGCAACGTGTAGCCAGAGGTTTAAATCTGCTATCCTTTAATACAGCAGTGCTACTTTTAAGAATATAACCTGAAGGAAATCGTCATGGCTGTGCACAAAGATATTTGTAAAAGCAAATATATTAAAGCATTGTGGACAAGAAGAAAAAATTAGAAACAAACTGTATATCCAACAACAGGAGATAAGTAAAATGAATTATAGTATATTCTCAAAACAAAATACACTATAGTCAATAATAGTGCTGTAAGAGAATATTCAATGACATGAATAAATTTTCACAGTCTGTGTTTAAGGCAGAAGTCCCCAACCTTTTTTGGCTTCAAGGACCAGTTTCACAGAAGACAATTTTTTCCATGGACAGGATGGGGGTGGGGACACAGATCATCAGGTATTAGTCTCTCATGAGGAGTGTGCAAACTAGATCCCTCACATGTGCAGTTCACAATAGAGTTTGCACCCCTATGAGAAGAATCTAATGCCATCCCCAATCTGACAGAAGACGGAGCTCTTGTTCCTGCTATGTGGCTGGTTCCGAACAGGCCACAGACAGGTACTGGTCCGTGGCCTGGGGGCTGGGGACCCCCGGATTAAGGGGAAAAACCAGTGTGTAAAACAAATCTGTGTACTGTGCTTTCCTTCATAAAAAAATGCCTATGCCTAGAAAAGAGACTGTAAGAATGTATACTCAAATGTAAATTTTGTCTAACTTTTTTTTCTTTCTTTTTTTTTGAGTCTGAGTCTCTGCTGCCCAGGCTGGAGTGCAGTGGCACACTCATGGCCATCACAGCCTCGACTGCAGGGCTCAGGCGATCCTTCCACCTCAGTCTTCCAAATAGCTGGAATCACAGGCATGCACCACTATGCCTGGCTAATTTTTTGATTTACTGTAGAGATGAGGTCTTGCCAAGTTGCCCAGGCTGGTTTCGAACCCCTGGGCTCAGGCAATCCTCTCGTTTCCGTCTCCCAAAGTGCTGGGATGAGAGGCGTGAGCCACAGTGCCCAGTCAATTTTGTCTAACTTTAAATGTTGGGTTTTTGAAAATTTATTTTTTTATTCTTTTTGATATTTTTCGACATTTTCTAAAATTTCTACCACAAATATTTACTATAGTTTAAATTATAAGAAGACAAATTTGAAAATTACTTAAATTTTTCAAATTTTAGATTTTAATGAGTACCACGGTGAGTCTGGATTGAAATTCAGTCTCTAGTCTTTATTTTGCTGTGTTCTCCCTCTACTATCTACATTTTCTTCTTAGAGGGTAGATGGCATTTTAATTTGCTGAGACAAATGTGGAACAAATCATTTAAGTCTGTGTTTACAACTTTGCATTGTTGTATGCTTTGGGGAAAATTAAAAAAAAGTTTTTCATTCTTTTTATTAGCTCCATAATTACTTTCTGTAGTATTCTGCCATGATAGCAGAAAACTTGAAAATGTAATTAAGAAATTCTCAAGCACAGCAGGAGATTTTGCTGGAAAAAAGAACCTTACAGAACAGACTCGATGATTGAGAGAAAATGGAGCTTGAAACTTGCTTGTAAATCTTGGCATCTGGAGGAGAAGGCACTAAAACACGGTATCACTTTCAATTTCTGGTGATTATGTACCAAAATATTTATCTTTTTGTCGTTATCTTATTACTTGATGTAGTTATTGCATTGGAGATTTCCATATTACTTTTCCTTTGCATAGTTGGGTTTTTTGCACTTTATCTTGCAAGGTCTACGCGTTGTACCATCTCAGAGAATCCAAGAGGCATCACTGAACAGTCCTGTGCAATTTGGGGTTTCAGTCTGACCAAATCTGGGACCAAATCAGGGACTAAAGGTAGGAGCACATCCCTCTAGGCCTCTTTCTGTTGACAGCTTGTGTGGCTGCCGTGTGCTCAAATTCCTGTGCGTCCAAGATTCTCTGCTCTAACCTTGGCCAGCCAGTTTGAACATGCTTCCTCCTTGGTCCCTGACAGAAACGTATGGGAGCCGGAGTCTGGCCTTAAATCTCAGTCCTGACCAATCTGTTTTGGCTGAGATGTGGACTCCGTGATCCCTGATGTTTGCTGAGATCGTTTCCCAAAGCAGGTGGCCTGCGAAGGTCCATGACACTGTCACCCCCTGGGTTCCTCTTTCACCAGTAAGTGTAGACTCCTTGGGTCTCTGTGTTGACCAGATGCACCGTCTTCCTGTGGAATCTATAGTGTAGACTGCTGGCTGTCAGCTTGGGTGCTCACCCCTGGCTGTGGCTATTCCCCTGCCCTGGTCCGCTGTGACCCATGGACCATTTATTTCTCATCAGCCCATGTCTAGAGGCTGATTCTGCCTGAATCATGACCCTATTATTATTTTTTTTTCAGGATCTGGAAACGTGATTTAAAAAGGAGTCCTGGCTAAAGTTTTAGAGATAATTTTCTGCCCTTTCCTTTAAAATAAATAATGTAAAAATATTTTGTGACGTGTAATAGAGGCTAAATAAATCTGAGTAGCCCTTCACTTATTTAGAAGTGGGGTCAGCTTGAACTTATGAGCTCTGGGGGAAAATGGAAGTCTCCCTGTTTTGCTTCCTTTGGAGGACACAGAGGGAAATAGGTCATTTATAAATAATCTTATTTCATAAAATAAAATGTTTGATGGTAAGATAACTGTTTTTAGATCAAGTCTGCACATTTTGATGGACAAATAAATAGATAATGTCAGAGACATTGTTATTACACAAATCTATGCTCATATTTTATTTAGTCAGAGGCATTTATAACTCTAAGGAAAAAAAAATTACTGGTTTGAAACATTCATAAAATACAAACAAATACCCTTGGGCAAAGAATCTACCCACATAAATTGATTTCCAAATAAAGATTCAATTTAGATTTAAAAGTCTTCTATGCACCCAGAGGTATCTATGACATCTGTAATTTCCTTCTGGGACTCTGATGCCTGATTCTTCTGTCATCAGCTTATTAGTTCCTCTCACATGGAAGCTTCCAATTAGCACAATTTTCAAATGAATCTGTGTTGAGAATCATCGTCACACGCATCACTTCTCTTATGCTGATCTAGTTGTTTTCTTTGCCAGCCTTTCTGCTTTTATTACTTGGAATCACCTAGTTAGCTTTGGGATTATGCTACTCCCGAAATAAAATGTAAAACTTTGAACATCTTTCTTTTTTGTTGGTGTTGAAATATCATGTTAAGCTCAGATATTGGTTATATTAAAATTAAAAGAATTGCCAGGCATGGTATCTCGTGCCGTAATCTCAGCACTTTGGGACACCAAAGCGGGAGGATGGCTTGACCCCAGGAGTTTGAGACTAGCCTGGGGACCTTGCATCTATGAAAAAAAAAAAAGTAGCCTGTTATGGTGGCATATGCCTACAGTCCCAGCTACTTGGGAGGCTGAGGTGAAAGGATTGCCTGAGCCCAGGAGGTTGAGTCTGCGGTGAGCTGTGGTGAGGCCACTGCACTCCAGCCTGGGGGACAGAGTCAGACCCTGACTAAAATACACACACACACACACACACACACACACACACACACACACTCACACACACAGAAGATGCCAAAAAAAAAAAAAAAACAACCAACACATTTAAAGTGTGACATTCGCTCAAAAGATAGTGCTAATCAGATGAACGCTAGCATTACCATGGGACAGGTGGGACAGCAAAGAAAATAGCGGAAGTACAGTTGAGTGAACATCATACTACACGTATCAAGTAGCACATAGATAACGTCGCTTAAGACGTGTATACATTTTTTTTGACATATATACATATATGCACCAATACACACACATACACACACACCCTGGTATTATCAAAGACGCTTAGGTTTGCCGTTAGCCCTCTGTGCCACAGACAGCACAGATGCTACGAGGCGCGTGCCCAGAACAGCATCAGGTAAGCGTTTAGACATTTGTCCCCTCCACTCTTGGCCTGTCCTGTTAGGGGTAGCCGGGGGCCCAGCACTGCATCGATGTGAGACACTTTTTCCTCCTCACCCCTCTGAGTTCGTGGGGCGTAACCACGACTCTGTCACGGGCATCTCTGCCCCTGTTTTTTCCTTTGACATCAGGCCTGGAACAGTCGGGCTGAATGTTTTCCTTACTTTGAATCCTGCTCTGTTCACATGACCCAGAGAACAGCTGTCTCTCTGTCTGCTTGGCGGAGTCTAAGGCCTGCACAAACCTTTGACATAACTCGGCCCCTTTGCTGTTTTCCACCAGACACTGAATGACACCAACCGTATCCTGGGGTTTGGACTTTTGTGAAAGGTGGGCAGGGTTCTGGCAGAGGTCTTACTGGAGGCCGTGTGATTTGGGAAGTTCTCACTGCACTTCCTTCTCCCGAGTCTTTCTTCTGTCTGCCTCATTGGCAGCCAGGGCTTCCTTTCTGCCTTTTACTCACTACCTTTCCTAGACTCCCTTTTCCAGAATCCATCTCTTCATGTACTTATCTCTCAGTAGACAGTGACACCTGAACTTAGGAGCTCAAAGGCAGGGAAGTTTTCTTTGGACTCGTCTGTCTGTGCCAGGAAGAGCAACCAGCACCTTGCAGTGAGCTCTCAGTAAACGTTTGAGGAATACTTCAATGATAGAAGGTACCGTAAGTTATGAAGATTTGTTCTTTTGCTTTGCGAGGAAATAGAGAGCTTATTATCTGGCTTTCTTTCCTTGTTTATTCCAATTATTTTCAGTGTTTATGGGAGAAAGGTAAAATGGAAAAAAAGTGAAGCAATTAAAAAAGTGTTTTTCCCCCTTGTGTCCAAGGCATGCACCAGGCCTGAGCACAGACCAGAGGCCAAGCCAGGGTGAACAAGGGGTTACTTTGTCCCTGGTTGATATGAGATGGCACCACCAACCAGATACCACTCTACCCAGGTCAGGGACAGTCATTAAAAAAATTATATGGCAAATCTATCACTTTAATTTTTAAATTTTATTTATTCATCCATTCAATCAATTTTTTTTTTTGGAGATGGGGTCTTGCTATGTTGTCCAGGCTGGTCTGGAACTCCTGGGCTTAAGTGATCCCAAATAACCAGGATTATAGGTGTGCACCACTGTGCCTGGCTCAGTCAATATATATATATATATCTTTTGAGTTGGAGTCTCACTCTGTCGCCCAGACTGGAGTGCAGTGGCTGCTCCCGGCCACCGCAGCCTCGACCTCAGGCAATCAACTCACCTCAGCCTCCCAAAGGCGCGGGATTGAGGCTGAGCCACCGAGCCCGGCTATGTCAATATTTTTTGAGAGTCTGCCATGTGCTGATAAAGACTCTCCCCTTGACCAAATTTCAGGCTTCTCTGGGCCCTGTTCTTGACTAGGCTCAAACTTGGCCATGTCCTGTCTTTGGCCTGTCCAGCCCCGTCTTAGTAAAGAATCCTGCCGAGTTATCTTCCAACCCTTGATATCTGATCGCCCTGGATTGTCTTCAGCAAGAATCCTGTTAGGGCAGATTCACAAGAGCCCTCTTTCCCCACGTCTCCTCTTAGCCATTTTCCGTCCACTGCCCCCTCAGCCTACTCCTTGGCTGTACGGTCCCACTTGTCTTTGTACTTGGAGCAGAGTTCGATCTCCGTCCCCCCTTGCCAATCTTACTGCAGCAGTCTTGGGAAAAGTCTCCCTTACCATTTTAGCAAGAGTTAGAATTCTATTTTTTTCTTTCACAGTGCTGGGCACAAAACAGACAAGTTACAAGCTTTCACGAAATTCTCATTCCAATGGATGAAGGAAGAGAATAAGCAAGTAACATGAAAAAAATTATAAAATGCATCCAGGTGAGGGGTTTCTTTTTTTTTTTTTTTTTTTTGAGTTGGAGTCTCACTCTCTCACCCAGACTGGAGTGCAGTGACCGCTCCTGGCCACTGCAGCCTCGACCGGCTGGGCTTTGGTAATCCTTCTGCTCAGCCTTCCAAGTAGCCAGAATTATAGGCATGTGCTACCACGCCTGGCTGAGTTTTTGATTTATTGTAGAGATGAGGTCTCGCCAAGTTGCCCCAGCGGGTCTCAGGCAATCCACTCACCTCAGCCTCCCAAAGCGTGGGATTACAGGCTGAGCCACCGAACCCGGCTAGGTGAGGAGTTTCTTTAGGGAGATGACTTTCCGGCTGAAGTTGAAGGAGAAGAGTGTCATGCTGAGATGAGGGGAAGGACACCAGAGGCAGAGGACGGGGCTGATGCCACCATCCAGAGGCTGCATCGAGTGGGGGGAATTCTAGGAACAAGCTGGAGCCTAGTGGGGGCAGGGAGGGAAAGCACTAGGATGAGGCAGGGAAGAGAACCAAGCCAGGCCGTGCTGGGTCCTGTAAGCTGCACGAAGAGTTTAGAGTTCATTTCATTGGGAACTTGGTCTTGAAATGCTTGAATGTGGTCTGAATTTTTCACACGGCCTTGCTGTTGTCGGTGGGTCTGAGAAATTGACAAACATCTTTGCATTCTCATTGAAGTTTGCCCCACCCTGGGCTTATTATTCCGCATAAAATTACTGAAAAGTAGGAAATGATTGTTGCCCAGGGATATTACTATTTCCTTTGTTTCCTTTAATGCTCTGAGGTAAAGTTAAAAAAAAAAAATCCTAGTAAATAACCAGTATGCAGTTTGTGCTTCGTTGCTTTTAATTACTTTTTATACCATCAGCTCCTCTCTGGGACCTCTTACTTCCTGGAGGGCTTTTCATCATATAAAAGAAAAGATAGTTCTGCTTAATTGTTTTCTTTGTGCTTGGGGAGTCCTTCTAGATATCAGGAAACATTGAATGTTTTAAGGTATCCTCACTAAGTTTCCCAACCTGGTCTTTTAAAATATGTAACCCAGGGGGCAGTGGGTGGCACACTTCAAGAGGGGCACCTGGTCTCAAACCAGGCACAGTGGGGACCAAAGTCAGGCCCAAACTTCACCTGTACAATGACCATTTGTATACCTAACCCTGAAGTGTGCCCCACACCTTAAAAAAAATCAGTTTATCAATCCCTTTTCTCACATTCTTAATTCTTCCTTATTATTGTTTTAGAAGATTGTCTGCTTACTGGTTCTTTTCCGAAGAAGATTAATATACAAGTTTGTGACACAGTTGCCATGATGGATACTTAATTTCACTTCAAAAAATGTTTAGAGTCCCTGCGAGTTTCATTGGAATGAATGTCGTTCACTTCCATATTATGTTTTTTGTGAAACTTTAATAGCCATATTCTGTCTGAGCCATTGAATGGGTATATGTTCAACTGATTAAAAAACTGCCAGATCAGCTTTCCAAAATGGGACCATGTTTACCTTCATCAGCAATATCTGAGAGTTCCGGTGATTCCACATTCTTTGTTTTGTTTTCTTTTTTTTTGAGTGGGAGTCTCACTCTGTTGCCCAGGCTGGAGTGCAATGGCATGCTCATGGTCACCCCAGCGTCAACCTGCTGGGCTCCAGGCGATCCTCCCCCCTCAGTCTTCCAATTAGCCGGAACTGCAGGTGTGCACTACCATGCCTGGCTAATTTTTGGATATATTGTAGGGTCAAGGTCTCACCAACTTGCCCAGGCTAGTCTCGAACCCCTGGGCTCAGGCAATCCTTTTGCCTTGGCCTTCCAGAGTGCTGGGATTACAGGCTTAAGTCACCACGCCTGGCTCCACATGCTTTTTCAAGAACAGGTTATAAAGCTCTCTGGTCATTATGCTTTAGGTATTTAAAGCATCTCGGCAAGGTGCCATTGCGCTGATCCATAAACTCTAAATGGTCCGTTATTTTTGTAAATCATTTTTTCCACTCTTTTAAATAATACAAGCTGGGCTTGGTGGCTCAGTCTGTAATCCCTCGCTTGGGGAGGCTGAGGTGAGTGGATTGCCTGAGCCCGCGGGTTCGAGACCCACCTGGGCAACTTGGCGAGACCTCATCTCTACAATAAATCAAAAATCAGCCAGGCGTGGTAGCGCACGCCTGTAGTTCCAGCTCCTCGGAAGGCTGAGGCAGAAGGATCGCCGGAGCCTAACAGGTTGAGGCTGCGGCGGCCGGGAGCGGCCACTGCCCTCCAGTCTGGGCGACAGAGTGAGACTCCAACTCAAAAAAAAAAAAAATAATAATACAGAGAAACTAAGATGGAACTTATGCTTCATCTCATGTGAAGTCCCGAAAGGGGGCAAATAAAATACTTTCTCTGTGGCTTAGCAATAATTTGATGACACCTTCCAAGTTAGAGGAAGAGAATCAAGTTCACGTTCGGTTTGCCGTGATGGTTTCCCTTCTGGCATTTTATCATGCATGAGAATGAGGTGGGGAGAAGCCTAGAAATAATGGCGTTGAGAACTATGGTAGATGTCAAGCTTTAGTCGTTGTTGTATTTAGTGCTGAAAGCATTCTGGGATGTTGGTTTAAGTTATTTGCTTTGGCAGATGAGCACAATGACCCTCGCGGAAAAAGTGACCTTGTCAGGGTCATTCATCTGGCGAGTTAACTGAGTCGGGACTGGAGCTCTGGCACTGACCCCTCTGTTTATGCTGGTTCCGATTCTGCATAAGAATGTCTGTGATCAGTTCTCTGAGTAAGCCTGGATGCTTTCTTTAGAGTTCTTTGTGAAAAGGTGTTTTGTTCAGTTACAGGTGGTGAAAGATATAAATCATTCAAATGGATCCTTTAAAATTATTGTAAAATAAAAAGATACTTGCAAACGGAAATACGGCGATTTGTTTCAGTCTGATTTTCAAAATAGTTTCATGAAGTGATTGAGCCTGAAAGGCTTTGAATTTTTTTCCCTTTACAAACTATCTGATGCTGTTAGGCAGTTGTCAAGGGAAGCCAACGTAAGCTGCCAAAAACCTAAAACAGATCCTTGGATGTGAAGCAGGTAAGATTAAGTCATAGAGCTCAGTTCTTGTAGAACAAAATACAGCATCCATCTGCCATACCACCTACATGCTGGGCAACTGTTACTGACACGCTCTTCTTGCATCTGGGAGAGTTAAACACCGTGATTGGTTCTTCAAATGAATGAAGTGTTTTCCAATGTCCACCTTTGTTGGAGCACTAAAAGTCCTTATTCAAAGAAGATTTGAAAAGCAGTCCTTCAAACTAGAACTTTTTTTTTTTTTGGGTTAGAGTCTCACTCCGTTGCCCAGGCTGGAGAGCTATGGCATGCTCCCGGCCGCCCCAGCATCGACCCGATGGGCTCCAGTGATCCTTCCGCCTCAGCCTTCCAAGTAGCCAGAACTACAGGCATGCGCTACCATGACCAGCTAATTTTTTTGATTTATTGTTAAGACGAGGTCTAACCAAGTTGCCCTGGCTGGTCTCGAGTTGCTGTGGGCTCAGGCAACCCACTTGCTTCGGCCTCCCAAAGTGCTGCTATGACAGGCTGAGCCACCGAGCCGGGTCTAAGCTAGAACTTTTCAAACAGTGTTTACTGTCATGTCATGAAAGCCAGTTGTGGTCTCTGAGTAAACACATGCCGTTTGATCTTATCTCGTTGACTGACTGGCTCACATGGCCTGCAACCACAGAGGCAGGAAGTTGCAGATGTTTTTTTTAAGAGTTCATGGGCTTTATCATAAAACCAATAAATGTCCTAATGCTCCAGATAGTTTTCAAATCTTATTTAGAATGGTTCTAGAAATTAAACTATGGACCATTATTCTATGATAATGATGTCTTGTATAATCTTACCTTCCATTTAGCAATCTCTCCAGATCTTTGGTCCTTTCAAATGGAATGATTTAGGTAGGAAAACCAGTTTGCTCTGTAGGAATCTCCTATGCTTCCATTAGGGCAGAATGCTTTTGTTCCGGAGGAGTGATGCGTTAACTGTCACTATACATTCCTCTCCAGTACAGAAGCATGGACATTGGGTCCATGCTTCATGAATAAATAAGTTAAGTTGAATTTTAATTTTGAATGAATACATGCAAATAAATGTATTGCTAAGTATCAAGGTAATCACAAATCTGAATCATGTTTTTTTCAAGTTAAATGAGACCAGGGGTCAGTAAACCTTTTCCTTAAGATTAATTGGAGCTGGGCTCGGTAGCTCAGCCTGTAATCCTGTGCTTTGGGAGGCTGAGGTGAGTGGATTGTCTGAGCCTGCAGGTTGGAGACCCACCTGGGCAACTTGGTGAGACCTCATCTCTACAATAAATCAAAAAACTAGCCGGGTGTGGTAGCACGTGCCTGTAGTTCCAGCTACTTGGAAAGCTGAGGCAGAAGGATCGCAGGATCCCAGCAGGTCAAGGCTGCGGTGACTGGGAATATGCCACTGCACTCCAGTCTGGGCGACAGAGTGAGACTCCAACTCAAAAAAAAAAAAAAAGATTAATTGGAATCCCTGAGGTAGATAGAGAGGCAGAGACCACCCTGGAACAAACATTCCATGAAATTATCCAAAAAATCTTCCCTCATTTCATCAGAGACAAGACATTAAAACACAAGAGATTCAGAGAACCCCTGCAAGACAACAAATGAAGACCAACTCCTAGACACATAGTAATTCACCTACACAAAGTAGGTATTAAAGAAAACATCTAAAGACAACAAGAGAGAAAGGTCAGACTACCTACTAAGGAAGACCAGTCAGAATAGCAGCAGACTTATCGACAGAAACACTTCAGGCTAGGAGAGATTGGAATCCAATCTTCAAAGTTCCCAAAGATATACAATTGCAACCAAGAATTACCTATCCAGCTAAGCTAAGTTTCATCAGCAATGGAGAATTAAAATCCTTCCTAGACATTCAACCCCTAAGTGTTCATGTTGCCTCCAGACCAGATCTACAAGAAACACTTAAGAAAGTAAATATTTTTGACTTTGTTGGCCACACAGCTTGCTGACACAAGGAGCCAACTCTTGTGAAGGAACAAATGCAGCCATAGCCAGTATGTAGGCAAATGGGTGTGGCTATGCGCCAATGAATGAAACTACAAAGACTGGTGGTGTGCCCACAGGCTGGAGTGTGTCGAGTCCAGCAGACTGGTCCAGCAGACTGTGTTTGAAGGACACACACGCCACAAGTCCTTTTGGCTTTCTTTAGGTATTGCTTTGGATTCAGAGTATTTCTACCTTGTGTGATTATTTAGAGATAGTGCTGCAAACACCTCTTCCATTTTTGTTATGGAAACCAGGGAACTTCAGTGGTAATCTTCTTCTGTTGATGCTATGTTCTTCAGAGCTTAGCACACCCCTAGGATTGATAAATGCTAAATAATCATCATGTTTCACTTCACCTCCGTACCCTTTACGGCGTCTCCATTGGCAGCCTCAGAGGCATGAACCTGTAACTTCTACAATGTTCTATTACACGTTGTCAGCAGTACCTTGCTGATTAAATCACACTCAGGAGAGAGTTAACTACAAGGCTGTAAGTATTCCTGACAGGCTGTGCTTGCATGGATGGGCTTGGTTTCTCTTGTATAAAGATTAAAAATCTTGTCACAGCTGGTAAAAAATGAAGCACTCGCAAAACCACTGAGCGTACATAACTCACAAAAGGCACTTCCCTAAAAGTCGGAATTCCGAGGGGGGCGGGGGGGTGATGTGAAGTGAAACCCCGCTGTGAAGTGACTGCTGGCTGTTTTATGGTCTTGGGTGTTGTGATGACATGGCTTCTTGTGGGTGTTTGGGTGGGAGGAGTGTCTTCTAACACGCATAAAGCTTTCATGATTAATCCAAGAATTGCATGTTTATTACTTCATTGAGTCAGATCCAACAAGTGGTCCTATTTTTTGTATTTGTCTTGAAGATCAGCTGGTTTTTTTTTTTTGCCACAAACCTAATTTTTCTCTCCCACCATCCTTAGTGCGATGGTTATAAAACTGTCTTGCTCTTCCTTCCAGATCCTTTGCTTAAACTGGACTTGTGCCCAAAGCAGTGGGAGATACTGTTCTGTAAAGCCAGAACATTTTACAAGTCCTGGCAGGGAAGGTTTATGACTTCATTCTGCAAACAACACGGAGGGCCTGCCGGGGAGGGCTGGGGAGAGGGAGAGAGGCCAGGCCCATCTGGGAGGCGGGCATACCCTGGCTGCCTGCTCAACTGGGCCGCATGGCCTCTGGGGCTTTGTGCCTCGGGTGGTGCCGAGCAAACCGGCAGGATGAAAAAGTAACTAATTGGGAGACACTCCCGGCAGCCAGGAAAGACTGCGGCCTGTCGGGGAGTCTGTGTGACTGAACTCAGACAGGTGACTGACCGTTTTAACCAACAATCATAGATCAGTGTGGTCGGGAAAGTCTTTTAATTTTGAGAGAATAAAAAAGATATAAATGCCGGAAAGCAACACATTATGTCTGTGTTTTTGCCATCCAGAGTCAGCCATTATTAAGAATTTGTTATATTTGCTCCAGGGTTTTCTTCTGCTTCTTTTTTACTTTTTAGAGAGAGGGTCTCACTCTGTTGCCCAGGCTGGAGTGTAGTAGTCCAATCATAGCTCACTGAAACCTCGGCTCCCTGGGCTCAAGTGATCCTCCCACCTTGACCTCCTGACTAGCTGAGACTACAGGTGGCCTCAAGTTCTTCTATAAATAAAAAGAGACAGCATTAAAGATCAAGTTGAAGTCCCCCTCCCACATCCTTGGCTTCTTTTCCCTCTCTCCCTAAAGGTAACCACCACTGTAACTAATTTAGTGGGCCAGGGTCTTGGCAGAAGCAGATGTCACACTCAAGATGGATGATTTGGGAGTGTTCATGAAAGGGGTCATATACCCAGCTGTGGACAGAATTAGGGAGACCACAGTGTGATAACAGAGTGTGACTACCCCGGGCCCAGAGGGGACAAGGCAGGGGACTTCAGCTATGGTCATGAAGGGCTGTGTTGCAGCAAGACGAGGATGCGTATCTCCTGGTCAGGTGGACACCCGACTGTCTTGGAACCAGTGTGATATGCTCCTCACCTGGGAAATGTCCAGCTGCAGACAGGAAAGGCCTTTTTCTCTGAGCTGAAGACAACTGAAAAGGTGGTCAGAGAGAAGCAGGGAGGGAATGTCCGCTCCTTTGTTAAGATGGCAGGAGACCTCTGAAGCTGTGAAGACACACGGACCAGGAGGTCGTTTGGGTGGTTGTCACTCCCAATCTCATGTGAAAAAATGGTCCCTGTTTGGAGGCGGGTCTTAGTGAGAAGTGTTTGGGTCAAGGGGGCGGATCCCTCGTGAAAGGCTTGGTGCTGCTCTCACGGTACTGAGTGAGTTCGCCCCTATTAGTTCATATGAGAACTGATTGTTTAAGAGAGACTGGCAGCCTTGCACAGTGGCTCACGTCTGTAATCCCAGCACTATGGGAGGTCAAGGCAGGAGGACTGCTTGAGCCCAGGAGCTAGAGACCAGCCTGGGCAACACAGCAAGACCCTATCTCTACAAGAAATCAAAACATTAGCCAGGCATGGTGATGTGCACCTTTGGTCCCAGTTACCCAGTCTGCTGAGGCAGGAGGATGCCCTGAGCCCAGGAGGTCGAGGCTGTGGGGAGCCGTGATCGTGTCATTGCAATTCAGCCTGGGTGACAGAGTGAGATCCTGACTCAAAAAACAATAATAAAAAAGAGTTTGGCATCTTTCTCGCTCTTGTTTCCACTCTCACCATGTGACACACCGGCTCCCTTTGTCTTCTGCCAGAGTAAAAACTTCCTGAGGCCTCACCAGGAGCTGAGTAGATGCTGGTACCATGCAGAATTGTGAGCCAAATACACCTTGTTTCTTTATAAACTACCCAGCTCGGGTATTTCTTTATACAAGGGAGGACTCCAAACGACAGAATTTATTTATAAAAAATTGTGTATAATTCTTATGTGCTTAAACTTCAGTCATCTTCTAGGTCCTCTTCGTGTGATGCGAGACACCTATCGAGGTGCTTTTTCCACTGCTCATAACAGTTTTTGAATCCGTCCATGTTAATGCCTTTTACTGCTTCTGCCGTTATTTTTGTTGCTGTTGCTTCCCCTCTTCCACATGGGCAAAACGTTTCTCTTTGAGGACTTTTTTCATCCATGGAGACAAAAAAAGTTGCTCAGGGTGAGATCAGGTGAATAGGGAGGGTGGGGCCCGAGTTCATGCCGTGTTTGGTCAAAAACTGCTGAACACTTAGCACGGTGTGGACAGCTGCGCTCGTAAATCACCTATCATGAAGTGGGCAAACATGTTGAAAGAATCTCCAAAAAAAAAAAAATTCACTGAAGCCAAACTCAGCCTCTCCCAACAATACTAGCCAATCCATGGATGCCGGTGGGTTCCTAGAACACTTATAAGGCGCCCACCCTCCAAAAGATAATTCTGGGGTTTTGGGGTCCCCCTTCATAGAAGCACGAAACGGACTAATATAGACTGAACCTGGATTAATCAGGGCATCCGACTCTCACATGGCAGGAAATTCAGAGGTCGGTGGGCGTCAGGGTAGGTGGGTCCAACATTTTGCCCATGTTACCAAGAACCCAGATTCTTTCCATCACTTCACTCCACCCTCCTCAGTTTTCCTCAGCTTTCTGCAAAAATGTCTGAGGGAGGTCCAGGCAGCATGTTCAGTCATAAAAATCTTCAGCCATAAGGAAGTGCCTCTCTTTTATGAGAGAAGAAACTTTCTCCAGAACGCCCCTCCCTGCAGTAGAATTCTTTTAGGTCTTATTTGTCAAAATCGAGGCGTATGCCAATTTCGAAATCAACCAGTGGTGAAGGGAGTGCCAACACCATTAGACTAATAAAGTCCAGACCTGGGCATGGGTCAGGGTTCCCTGAGACACATGGCTGCTTGGGGTAGGGGTGGGCATCTCAACCAAATCAGAACCTCTAGGAAGAAGCAAGTGTCGCCGGATAGGATGGGAAGAACAGAGGCCAGAGGCAAATAATGGTTCCCACTGCATCCTGACAGCTCATGCTGTTTCAAACATGCTAAAAACCTCTGTAGCCCATATTAAATAGGACTTCAGCACAGCTCTGTGATAGTTTAGGTGCAGTCATCTAGTTAATAGAACTTTATGCTTCGGAGGCATTTAATTAATCACTTTTAAACTTTGATTTCGCAGGTTTCTTTTCATATCTTTGGAGTCAATAAATCTTTCACCAGATCTCAAACATTTAAAATGTCTTTGCAAAGCTGGTAGACCTGGGACCCCATGCCTTTGGGAGTCTAATTTCCAGTTGAAAGCAGTATAACGAAGCCAAGGCTCTTATCTTTTGTGGGTGAAATACCGGGGGTGACAAACAATGTATGCACATTTCAAGTCATGTTAAGAGATGTTTGCTGTCATCAGCATCTGTGTTGGACGCTGATGGTAACCACTGCCAGTACCTTTTGTAAATGCAGAAGTCAAACGTGACTTGTATTCATCTTTTTTTGTTATTGGAATACATTGAATAGTGCAATTTTGATACCGTTGTTCACTTTCTTAAAATGTGTATACATTTTTGGGGCACCCTGTGTATATGGTCATCTATCCATGGTATTATTTCAAGTTCACAAAGAAAGGCCATTTTCACGCCCAGAGGACTGAACCTTTTTATCACACAATTCAAGGCCAAGGTTAAAGTACAAACTCCTTGAAAGAGCACTTCAAGTTTCACGAAAGCCGTCTTGGCAGCTTTTAAAACAGACACCATAGATGCAGGCAAGGAGGGCAGATCACCAAAAAACAAAGTCCTCTGGGCTGTTAGTGGCAGGTCTTACCCCCAAATATATTGTGTTCATTAGTTGCATAAGTATTTATTGAGCAATGCTATGCAGCAACATACCTGAAGGGCATGGTGAGGGATTTAAAAAAATGTAACATGTAACATGTTCTTCTGGCTAAAGAAGCTGCCATATTGGAAGGAAAGTATGGGTGTGGTGTATGTGTGTATGAATTTATAGCCATGGATTTAAAATATCAGGGTATGTGTCAGATTATTTAATGTCTAAGTTTTTGTTTAGCAGATAGTTCTTGCTTTCTGCTCTCAATGACTTCTACTTTGTATAATAATTACTTTCTCTTTTTTTTTTTGAGTTAGGATCTCACTGTGTTGCCCAGACTGGGGTGCAATGGGGTGATCATGGCAACCACGGCTCACGGCAGGCAGATTTGACCTCCTGGACTCAGCCAATCCTTCTGCCTCAGCCTTCCGAGCAGCTGGGATTACAGGAGCACCCCACCACAACAGGCTAACTGTTTGAGTTTTTGGTAGAGACAAGGTTTCGCTATGCTGCCTAGGCTGGAATAATGACTGTTAGACCTACCTCTCTCTCCCTTAAAATACAGTAAGTAACTCTTTGAAGGCAAGGACTGTCTTTCATGTCTTTTATCTCCACGGTGCCTAGGAGAGCATGCTGCCTGGAAGGGTCATTTGCCCATGTTAAATGCATATAAGCTAATAGGATATCAGCTCCCTAAACAAACCCATCCAAACAAAACAACCGAAAAAGAACCCTGACTCTGTTGATTTCTCCCTCTGTACAGACTTCTTAGGAAACGGAATCAACGTTAAAGAGGGCTTAGCTTTATTTTTAGCTCTCTGGCTGTTATAGTTTGAACACATTGGCTTTTCTCTCCCAGTGCGGAGCTTCTGAGATCCATAAGGTGAAATCGGTTGTTGAGTACAAAGGACAACAATGTGTCACAAAGCAAGACATTTCGCGGAAGGACATCGCCCCACGCGCTACCTGCTGTGGGCCGACCCTCCCTGTTCCTCTCTCCAGGCTTTGCATGAAAAAAATTATTACAGCGGTTTGCTCCACGAGTGAGAATCAATTTAAAGCAGATTTTACATATTTATTTCAAAACGGCCTGTAATGTATTTTAGAGTCGGTATTGATTCCACTTGACTCTGCGATGACATCTGTGGCTGGTGTTTTTGTTATGTTGCAACTGCACAGTAAAGTAATAGGCTGTGAGATTCTATCAGTACCTACTCTTTTTATGTTGCAATTGCTTGATAATAATTCGATTGCATCTCTGCCTGATGTTTTAATCCTCTCGCCTTCCAGATTGCTCTTGCTGGGGAGGTATTTACCCCAAAAGGTTGTTACGCCCCTAATAAAAATAAACAAAGCAGGAAGACATGTGGTTGCACACGCTTCTCTGTGTTTGTCTGGGCTGACTCTGTGGGCTCAGGCTGACATTTACAGATACCATATGCTCTAGTTACCCACTGCTGCATAAGCACCCTGAAATTTAGGGTCATAAAGCAACAGCCATTGTGTCATGTTTGGTGATATTATGGGTCAGGGATTTGCTTAGGGCAGAGAAGGGACTGCCGGTCTCGGTGAGATCTGGGACCTCTGTTAGGAAGGCTCAGACAACCGGGGCTTCTTCTAGAGGCTTCTTCAATCATGTGTCTGGCTCGTGGGCTGGGGTGATCCAAAAACTAGACTCTGCTGAGATGGTCTAGTGGAGAGCCTACCTCTTGGCCTCCTTGTATGCTTGGGCTTCCCCACAACATGGTGGGCTTAGGGTAGCTGCCCTTCTTATTTTGGGGGCTCAGAGAGTGACTGTTTCAATGAAACTGGCTCCGATGTCATGCGATATCTCTTCTGCCGTGTCCTCTTGGTTACAAGTGAGTCACAAAGGGTGACCCAGTTCAATGGGAGGGGACTTAGACCCCACCTCTCAATGGGAGGAATATCAAAAACAGTCGTTGCTATCTTTAAAATCTTTTCAGTCAGTGCTCTATTCTACTGTCAGATCTGTTTTCCATCATTTTTGAATTAAATAAAAAAGATTTATTGGTCAAGGGGCAGTTCAGTAAACCCCTGCTAAAACATGCTGAGACATGGTAAGAAATAAGGTAAAAGAAAGAAAACAAACCTTTTTTTTTCTTATAAAGGAGACTGCAATTTAACCAGAAAGGTGGTATGCAAATACAGGGCGTGCCCAAAAATGTATACACATTTTAAGAGATGCTACCTATGTATTACTTTTTGAAAATGAATTAAATTATGGTAGCAATGTGTAGTATGATGTCCACTCAACCATGTATCCACCATTTTCTTTGACTATCCTGTCTGTCACATGGTGACGCTAGCATTCATTTGATTAATGTCATCTTTTGAATGAATGTCATACTTAAACTGTGTGTACATATTTTGGGCGCCCCGTATGTAAAGAAAATCGAGTAACACATTTACAAGGTGAAGCATCAAGGAATGCAAATCAGTATGCTTTAGAACTTTGCTGTAATAGACATGGAATTTTTATAACATGCAAATATTTTGGATCTTATCTAAGGGACTATAGCTAATGGAACTACTACTGACAGTAGCAAATATCTCCCGGGCAATTTGTGCAAAGCTTGACTCTACGAAGAAATCAGATGAACATGTAATGGCAGAGGCAGAATGAACCTTAGAGATGATTTATTTCAACTCTTTCAAGATGCAGATGAGGAAATGAAGGCCCCAAATGTAACATCACAGACAATTCCGGAAGGCAGAAGAATAGTGGCTTGTCCCTCCAGGTGATCTTGACCATGGAAAGCATAACTTCTGTGAGTCTCAGTTAACGCTTACATTCTATCAGTCTGATTTTATCAGTCAGCGTAGGTAGTTATGCTTGAGTAACAAATTGTTCCCACATCTTAGTGATTTACAGCTAAGGTTTATTTCTTGCTTATACATGTCCCCAGCAGGTCAACTGTAGTTCTTCTTGGTGATAGCTTTGCTCTGGGACCAGGCAACGGGGCGGCTCCTACCTGGGATAATGCTGGCTGATGCAGAGGTTAAGAGATGCTGGCAAAGCAGATGCTGGCTCTGCGGGCATCTGCCTGAAGTCACAGGCTAAGCCTGACTGGCATCAAAGAAGTAGAAGGTGTGATCTCTCCCGGAGGAATGAGTTCCCTGCAGAGAGGGGCAGCAGGTATTTTAAACAAGAGTACAGTCCCTCATGGTAAAGCAGATACACGCACTTAGTAAGCAGTTGGACTCAAGGAAGGCAAGTTGCTCTCAATCTGCCCAAAGTCTATGGTCGGTCAACAGGGGACCTGAGACTACAACTCAGGTGGCCCAAAACCCAGCTCAGTGGTCTCTCTTTTCCTGGAATGATTCACAGATAGCTTTCCTTCCACGTTTAACCGCTCAACCAAACACCCATTTAAGAATTGCTGGCTGGGCGCAGTGACTCACACCAGTAGTTTCAGTACTTTGAGAGGCCGAGACAGGAGGCTAGCTTGAGGCCAGGAATTTAAGACCAACATGGGCAACAGTAAGACCTCCTGAAAGAAAGAAAGAAAGGAAGGAAGAAAGGAAGGAAGGAAGAAAGGAAGAAAGGAAGGAAGGAAGGAAGAAAGCAATAAAAGGAAGAAAAGGAGAAAGATAGATTAGCTGAGCTTGGTGGTGAGTGTCCCAGTTACTTGGGAGGCTGAGGTGGGAGGATTGCTTATGCCTAGGAGTTGGAGGCTGCAGTGAGCTATGATTGTACCACTGTACTCCAGCCTGGAAAACAGAGCAAGACCCTGTCTAAAAAAGAAAGAAAGAAAGGAAGGAAGGAAGGAAAGAAGGAGGGAAGGAAGGAAGGAAGAAAGAAAGAAAGAAAGAGAGAAAGAAACCAACATGTTTCTTTTGCCAGATACAAGGACAATCTTTCGGAGGATGAATCTTTCTCCTCCCCACCCTCAACATATACATATACACCCTTAGCCATTGCAGCTTTCAGTTCGACTGACTGATAATTTTATACTACATGCTAGAAAGCTTTGCCACATGTGTCTTAAATCAGCCACTTCCATGTTTTACTTGTGGAGAGAAGACCTCCATCATGAACATGTTTTTTTCTGACAGAATTTTTCCTTAAAAATATGTAAATTCTGTTACCAGCCATATTGCTCTCCCATCATTTCCTTTTTCATCTCTGAATTATGCTTAGAGGAGGCAAGATGAATGATAGAAGCTTTCCCATGTTTTATGGGAGATTTAGAGGCAGACTTTTTGCAAACCATTGCTCTGTAGCTCTTCCACCCCACAGATACAGGCATCAGAGCCCAAGAAAATTCACTCTCTGTGGAAGCTGACATGTGGGATCAGTGGGATTGTTTGCCACTGGAAGAGCTGTGACGCTTTCATCTCCAGTTTTTTTGGGTATCTTTTCGTGTAACGTCACCAGTTGCTTCCAGATTTAATGTATGTTCGTCAATGGGGTTTTAGGAAATCTCTCACTTGCTCTTGCTTGAGTTTTTGTAGAATTGGAGGGGTAGAACTGACATGCTCTTTCAGAGGGCAGATGTATTGGGTTCTGTCTTTTAGCTGTGGACTGTTGAACAGGTTGCAATATAACTGTTATCCCACTAGCCCAGTGGTGACCTCCGTGCAGCCATTTTTGTACGTTTTAGAGTAAACGGACACCCAGTGAACCTCAGTCATGGCCAGAAGCCAAACTGAAAAAAATGTTTCAAGTGTAGATTGAAAAACCATTGTAGCATCCTTTTCACATAGGTCAACGAGCCATAAAAGTGAGGAGTACTAACTTCAAATAACCTAACTTGCCCTCCTTCCACCCCTTCTCCAAGGGCAAGTTCTATGTCAAATACTGTTATTTTTAAGAGGTAAAAAGCAAGGAATAAAGTAATAGGATCTTTCCTGGTTAGAAAATAGTGATAGGGTCTATAATGAGCCTTTCCGTGGTTAGTTTCAATCTCAGTTCAAACTCCAAAATGTTTTCTTAAATGGTTGTGTATTTGACATGTGGAAATAAAATCTGAATCGGTTGCTAAGCTTTTAGAGTAAGTAAAATCCACTGCACCTGACATACAATAACTTTCATAAAAGATGTTAACTGGCTAATTAACAACATACTGCAATAGTCTAGACCCAAATTTACATACATCTGGAGGAAGAGTTTGCAGAAGTCTAAGATGCCATTACTGTAACCATTTGACCTTATCTTTGCAGGAAAATGAAGACTAAAATGTGCCACAACTCTATGCTATGATCCAGAGTGTGTGTGTGTGTGTGTGTGTGTGTGTGTGTGTGTATAGACACTATCCTAGGAGACAAATATAAAGCGAATGTTTGAAAATTACAGCAAACGTTAGTCTGAGGGCAAATTATTGGACATCTTTAGGATATGGCTGATACCTGTGAGAATTAATTTTGGATTTGATCTAAGATGTTTATGGTCACTCCATTTTTAGGAGAAAAGGAACAAAAATGATAACGACTCCATTTCTTCCTTTTGTGCTTATGGAAAGGTGGTCTCCTGGCATGGTTTCTTACAACCTTCCCTCGGCTTGTACGTGTCAGCCTGAGTCTGTAATGCTCAGGTGATGGGGAGTTAGGGTATAACCTCTGAATTCTGTGCTTCTGGGTTTATCTTATAAGGCACCCAATAGGAGAGTGCTTTACTTCTGCCTGTATGTATAATTACATACATATAAGTAGTATATGTATATTATTTATATATAGATACAATTTAAAAACTGTGCATTTATGAGGGGTGACCCCCCAAAAACGAAATCATTTTTTGGAGGGCGGGATCCTTGTAGTCCAGGCTTCCTCCACTAGGTAAGTGTTCCAGGAACTCATTGGCATTCGTGTACCAGCCAGCATTGCTGTGAGAGGCTGTTTTCAGCTTCAGAGATTATTTTTTGGAGAGTCTTTCAACGCATTTGCCCATTTTATGATGGGCTGATTTATTTATTTATTTATTTATTATTTTTTTGAGTTGGAGTCTTGCTCTGTCACCCAGACTGGAGTGCAGTGGCCGCTCCCAGCCACCGCAGCCTCGACCTGCTGGGCTCCGGCGATCCTTCTGCCTCAGCCTTCCGAGTAGCTGGAATTACAGGCATGCGCTACCACACCCGGCTGATTTTTTGATTTATTGTAGAGATAGGTCTCGCTGCCCAGGCGGGTCTCAAACCCGTGGGTTCAGGCAACCCACTCATCTCTGCCTCCCAAGGCGCGGGATTACAGGCTGAGCCACCAAACCTCATTGATTTATAAGCACCTCCCCACACTGCGCTAAGCGTTCAGTTGTTTTTGACCAAACACGGCATGACCCCCGGCTCCGCCATCCCCATTCACCAGATCTCACCCTGAGCAACTTTTAAATTTTGTTTCCCCTGATGTAAAAAGTTCTCAACGGGACACGTTTTGCTGATGTGGAAGAGATGAAACAAAAAACAGCAGGAGCACTACACGACATCCAAACTGACAAGATCAAACACTGTATTGAGCAGTGGAAAAAGCAACTCGCTGGGTGTATTGCTTCAAACAAAGAGTGCTTTGAAGGCGACTGAAGTTTAAACATGTAAGAATAAATACACATTATTTTCCTGAATCAGAGTCTCACTCTGTTGCCCAGACTGGAGTGCAGTGGCCGCTCCCGGTGGGCTCCGGTGATCCTTCCGCCTCAGCCTTCCAAGTAACTGGAACTACAGGCACATGCCACCACACCCAGCTCACTTTTTGATTTATTGTAGAGACAAAATCTCACCAGTTTGCCCAGACTGGTCTCAAACCCCTGGACTCAGGCAATCCTCTTACCTGTGCCTCCCAAAGTGCTGGGATTACAGGACTGAGCTACCTTGCCTGGCTAGAATAAATACACAACATTTTTTTTTTAGTTGAATTCTCATTCTGTTGCCCAGGTTGGAGTGCAGTGGCACACTCACAGCCACCCCAGTGTCGACCTTCTGGGGTTAGGCAACCCTTCTGCTTAGCTTTCAAAGTAGCTGGAACTACAGGTGTGCACTACCATGCCTGGCTAATTTTTTATTTATTGTAGAGATGAAGTCTTGCCAAGTTGCCCTGGCTGGCCTTGAACCCGTGGGCTCAGACAATCCACTCACCTCAGCCTTCCAAAGTGCTGGGATTATAGCTGAGCCATGGAGCCCGGCCAAATACACAAATTTTTAATTAATAAATTCAGTTTTTTGGGAGCTCCCCATTGGAGAGTGCCCAAAGCATAAAAGGAGTTTCCCCAAACTTTGAAATCATAGAATGGGCTGGGAGTCATAGGTAAGCTGTTTTTCTAGTGTGCTACTTTCTCTAGAATATACCATAGCACATAGGAACAGGACTGAACTTAAAATAAAGAAAATATAAAAGTGTTAGGATAGTGTGAATAGTTAGCTTTTGCTGTGTAACATACAACCACAAAATATCAGTGACACAGGGATTGACCCGGGCTGCCCCGTTGAGCTCTGCTGGGCTCGCCTGGGCTTGTCTGCCAGCTGCAGGCTCCATTCATATCTGCTCCGTGTGGCTCTCAATTTTCTGAGGCCTGTGGACTGCCCAGACTTGGTCCTCTCATGGTGGAGACAGAAGCTCAGGACACAGCTCAGCTGCACCAGCCTCTGCATATAATCACACTTGCTAATGTCCCATTGGCTGAAAGAAGTCACATGACCAAGTGCAAGGTCTCCCACGGAGCTGGAGAAAAGGAGGGGGATATTTGCTCAACAATGATCTAATCTGTCACAATTGATCTTTAATGTATTGATCTTTTATTGTGGGGTCGGAGGCTGGCTTGACATACTGTTGTTCAAATGAGGCTGGAGAGACAGAAAGGACTTTAGACCACGTTAATAATAATAATAATAATAACAATAGTAACAATAATAACAATGATATGTAACATTTATAAAGGCAGGATATTTCAAGCCTTGATAAGAAATACTAACAGTAGAAGCAGCACAAACACTATGCATTGGACATTGTTCTAAGCACTTTACAAAAATGTATCTGTTTGATCTTCATAGCAGCCCTATGAAGTAGATGCTCCGATCATCTCCGTTTTTATTTATTTATTTATCTATTTATTAATTTATTTTTGAGTTGGAGTCTCACTCTGTTGCCTAGGCTGGAGTGCAGTGGCCGCTCCCGGCCACCACAGCCTCGACCTGCTGGGCTCCAGCAAGCCTTCTGCCTCGGCCTTCCGAGTAGCTGGAAATACAGGCGCGCGCTACCACGCCTGGCTAATTTTTGATTTGTTGTGGAGATGAGGTCTCGCCAAGTTGCCCAGGTGGGTCTCGACCCCGCGGGCTCAGGCAATCCACTCACCTCAGCCTCCCAAAGGGCGGGATGACAGGCTGAGCCACCAAGCCCAGCTCATCTCCATTTTTAGATGTGGAGTCTGCATAGACGTTAGGTGACTTGCTCAGGGTCACACGACTCTAATAAGTGGCGGAACAGAGATTTAAGTCCAGGCATTCTGGGCTCCAGGGTTCGGTTCCAGAATGTTCTTAACATTCCTCTCTTCTTCAGGCTGAAGGCTGACATACCTAATTTACATTTTAAAAGATGGAAAGGACAAGAGAAGCGATGGCATCCATTAGAACAGTGTCATTCAAAGTATGATCCATAGACCACAACGGGACCACAGACTATTAGTCACCAAGGTAAGTACAGAAGTTGGGAAGAAGCATCTAGAAACTTTTATAACAAATTTGTTACTGTTGCCTGACCCAAGTGTCTGGTCATTTTCCTAGTAACGTGTTTGTATAGTATATTACAGAAGCGTTGGCTCATAAAGGATTAAAAATTAGACACAAACAAAATAAAAATGGAAGGCTGCAGCGGGAGGATCGCCTGAACCCAGGAGGTGGAGGCTGCAGTAGGCTATGATCTTGCCACTACACTCCAACCTGGGTGATAGAGTAAGACTCCATTTCAACTCTCTTAAAGAAATACAGAAAGTGACGGAAGATTATTTAGCAAGTTTAAAATAAATAGTCAAAGATGCTTCATCCTCATGTTGTCAGGAACACCTGCTGTTTCTATAGCAGTCATAACAAAACATCATGAAGGAATACAGTTCTATTTGAAACCCAGGAAACCGAAACTTAGATAAAACTTTGAGTGCTTTTCAGTGATGTCTGTTTACGATTTCAAAATGACCAACCCATCTGGGTTTGCCTGGGACTTCCCCAGTTTTAGTACTGGAAGTCTCAAGTCCCAAGAGTCCCCTCAAGTCCCAGACAGGCCAGGATGGTGAGTCACTCTCTGTTTTGTACAATATTGTCAGTATTATTTGATATTATGCTAGGTCAGTTTCCCCAGTGCTAGTAGTACTTGTGCGTGGCTTTTCCATTTTGCTACCAGCCCATCTAGGGAGGGTCTAAGTTCCAGGTTAGTGACACATGGGGATATCAAATAGATGCCCAGACAAGAGGACACTTTGAGGGAGGCCTTGTCCGAAGACAGTTCCAAAGTGATGAAGAAAGTGAGGTATGAATTATCCAGACACCCTGGAATTGCTTCCTGCAGCCTGTAACTTCCTGCAACTTTTTTTTTTTTTTTGAGTCAGGGTTTCACTCTTTCGCCCCAAACTGGAGGGCAGTGGCATGATCGAGGCTCACTGTAGCTGCAAACTCCTGGACTCAAGCAATCCTCCTGTGTCAGCCTCCTGAGTAGCTGGGACTACAAGTATGCACCGCCACACCCGGCTAATTTTTTGATCTTTTCTAGAGATGAGGTCGTGCTATGTTGCTTAGGCTGGTCTCGAACTCCTGGGTTCAAACACTCCTCCTGCCTTGGCCTCCCAAAGTACTGGGATTACAGGTGAGAGCCCCTGCACCCAGCCTCTCACCAACTCTGGACCTGGCTTGGCTGACTTTCTATTTTTAGTGGGGTAGAGAAACTACTGACAGAGGGGTACTGCTGTGCACCGACCCAGAGGGAAGAACTAGTTGGGAGCATGAGCGTGTCAGAAGCTTAAAGAGGATGTCACTGTGTCATTTCAGGGTGTGTACAAGTGAACAGATGGAACGTTATGGCAGGGACCCATTATTCCCCCTGCCCCTGAGAGTGTAGGTTTCAGCCGGTAGCAGTTGAAATCAGTAGTGATGATGCCATAACCAGAAAACTTAAAGGTGGTTTGGGTGAACAGAGGGAGGAGATTTTTAAAAAACGAGATTCATACTTTGTAATGAAAAAGATGGGTAGGGCACCTGTGGATACAAACATGAGTTTTTCATGAGGAAGCTGAGTCTTGAGTCTTTCCTGTCTACCGCAGAAAGCATATTGGGAGCTTCCAAGCCAGTAGTGGCTAGTGTCTACGCTTTGGATATTCAGTATCGGATTACCAATGACTCCCATTCCAGGGCCACACAGCTGGCTTCTCCTTTTCCCCATGGCCTCTGAGGTCACAGGATGCCTCACGGCCAAGCTCACGCTGGTGATCCCTGCTGGGCCTCATAGAATACAAAGGACAATGATAGGCAAGTGTCTAGTGTGGCTTGTGTGGTGGGGAGCTGTAATGTTGTAATCCCCAATCTGAGAGGGTTTGTGCATAATGTTTACCTGTTCCAAAGAAGTCACCCAGAGGTCCAACAGGGAAGACACTGGTTTATTCAAACTTACGGGAGGAACAGATGGCAGCTGGTCAGTAAAGAATCCACCCTTGGGACAGAATAGAAGCAGTTTTGTTTTTTTTGTTTTTGTTTTTGTTTTTGAGTTGGAATCTCACTCTGTACCCCAGGCTGGAGTGCAGTGGCATGCTCACGGCCACCCCAGCGTCGACCTACTGGGCTCTGGCAATCCTTCCGCCGCAGTCTTCCAAGTAGCTGGAACTATAGGCGCACGCTATCATGCCTGGCTAATTTTTGATTTATTGTGGAAATGAGGTCTCACCAAGTTTCCCGGGCTGGTCGCGAACCCACAGGCTCAGGCAATTCACTCACCTCGGCCTCCCAAAATGCTGGGATGACAGGCTGAGCCACTGAGTCCGGCCTAGCAAGCAGTTTTATAGGCAAGCAAGTTTGTAAAATTCCTATCAGTGTTTACAATTATACTGATTAAGAGTGACAACGACATTGCTTTCAGCTTTGCTCGGTCACCTGCATCCCATGGGGATTCCCTTCAGAGACCAGCCTTGGACAGAGGCCACTCCCTGAGGGAGGGGGAACAGTTCATGTCCAGATCATACCCCACAGGGGCTCATTAGCAGGTGGACTTCAGCTGACTTCTTGACACCATGTGCAGGGGTATCATATGAACTGTAAATTCTGCCATACAGATCTAGTACTCATGAGAAAGCCATTGTCTTGTGTTTTTTGTTTGTTCGGGTTTTTGAAGTCATTTAAATTTGGTGGTGGGGAGTGAATACCACCTTTAGTGACACTGCTGTTAATAAGTTCTGACCACCTTGTCTTGACATTAAAAATTTGTTTTTTTTGTAGAGACGGGGTCTTGCTATGTTGCTCAGGCTGGTCTCAAACTCCTGGCCTTAAGTGATCCTCCTGCCTTGGCCTTCCAAAGCACTGGGATTACGTGCATGGCCACCATACCCAGCCCTGTCTTGGCTTTTTAGTGTGACATTTCTACTTTCTCTTGGTGCATTTCTTTACTCTTGGACCCCAGCCAATTTGATGAGGGGTTGGGGCTCTGCATAGCTCTTGCCACTGTCTTCTCTTGGGGGACCAGGCATGTCCCTAAATCTCATACATGTACTGGGAGTCCGCTTGAAAGGATCGTCCTGAACTGTCATCTCACCAGTCTTCTCTTAAGAGCCAAGAGTGGTTTCTACATCCTGGACCAAGACCACACCTCTACTTGGTCTTATATCAGGACCATCTGGAGGCTCACTCTTGAGGAGGAGACGTTGCCTCCCCTGTCTTCCACTCCCATTCTCAGGAGTGAAGAGGGACTTCGTTCTGGCTTTGGGTATTCAGCTACTGAGTAAAACTCTCAGGCTTAGAAACTTCTGAATCCTGACACCAGTTCTGACCAAGCGTGACTTAGACATCACCCTTTGGATATTCAATATTGGATTCCTGATGACTCCCATTCCAGGGCTAGCCCTACAGCTAGTTCAGATCTTCCACCACAGCTCTGGCTTCCTTTTCTTTCCCATAGTCTCTGAGGTCACAGGATGCCTCACGGCCAAGCTCACGCTGGTGATGACAGCTGGGCCTTATAGAATGCAAAGGACAACGATCGGCTGTGTGGCTACCGAACAAAAAAGAAAGAGGACAGCTGCTCGGGATGTATGGTGCAATATTAACCGATGACAGAGAAAGCAGAACTGTTCAGGACACATGTGTTTCTAGTTTCCCTGTTAAGTAGAGTAATTGTCAGATATGGTCAGGAGAGAATCGATACTTGGCATAGGTGACAAGTACTAAGGTGTTTAAGGCACCGGCTATTTCAAAGAAAATCATCTGCAGGTAAGTTACTCTAGGATACTGCCAGATTTTCATATTTAATCTCAGTTAAATCTTTTATTATTTCATCTTGGCGGATAATCTTTGAAGACTCTGAGAGAGACAGGAAATAGTCAATCATATTCTTTTCCGAAAGAAGGAAGTACAGATTTCAAAAACGAAAGATACATAAACGTAAAGTTTTTCCACAGGAAAATTTGAGAAAAGGTTTTGAACCAGATGTTCCTTGACACTTAGAAAGCAATGTGCTGACACAATCCAAGGGCAACAAATGGCAAGTAAGTCATCCGCAGCCAAGACAGCCTTCTCTCCCCTCTCTGATTTCTCCTCTATCTGCTTCTCTCCAAGCGCTAATTCATTCTTCTCTCTCTCTCTCTCTGTCTCCAAAAACAGCCATTGCTTCCTCTGCCCTTCCTGCCCAGGACACATAATGGGTGTCCCCAAGTAGCGGTGTCCTCAAAGCCTGAGTCCACATTCCCTCACACGTCGAGACTCTCTTGCCAGTTCCTCCGTGTCCCTAATACAGATTCTAGAAGGTCACATCTAATCAGCACATCGAGGAAACACTCATGTGTGAAGAGTCAACACAAAGCACTTGCATTCTTGATTGGTCTGGAATGAATCTGTACCCTGGGACTGAGACCACACCTCCCTGAACCTTCTAACCCCCTCATCCGAAATCAAGAGGGGGCTCACTCAGTGCAACTAAACTTGTCTCTCTGAGTCTCTATCCCCTATCACAGGGGGTGAAAAAGGAACCCCCAGAGTCTCCCTCTTCCTATCATTGAAAACTCACAGACTTGCCACAGATCCTTGATTCCATGAGGACCCATCTTATCGTGCCTGTTAATTTTGCTTATGAAGTCACCTAAAGAACCCTCAGACATGTAGGGCAACCTTAATCCCCCCATTCTAATGCCTGTGAGATCTTGAACATGCTCTAGTCTGTTCTCTTCTCCCATCATCCTGAAGCCCTTCCACAGCGTTCTCTGGATTTCATGGTCCACCATCTGTAAACTCTCTTAGGTCTTTTAATTCTTTACTCAATACTCTTTCTACCATTTTGTTTTGATGGAAACCTGGCTGCCTCCCAAGGATACTGCTTTGGCTGTAGCCTTCTCATTCAAGACCGTGTTTCCCCTACTGTCCTCTTATTTCTAGTCTTCAGGGGCTGGGTCGATGTCCCCTTTGCTCCCATTGTTGTTTTTAGACCATTTTCCTCCTCCTCCCCTTTTCCTTCTACTTTGAATCTAAAGTCATCAAACGGCATCGCCAGTAACTCTCATCCACTGAGGCTAAACCATGGCGTGATTATCCGAACTTCTCGATGATTGTAGACTCTGACTCACAAACACCCTCCCTCATAGGAATCTTATTGTATGTCTTAGTGATTTAAATATGTAAGTAGTCGATTTTTTAAAATCTCCCTAGACTTTAGTTCTTTGACTTTATCTCTTCCAAAAATCTTGTCTTCTACTCTATATCAATCACTTTTTTCATTGTTCTACCCTGATCTTGTCTTTACTGATAACTACAAACCTTCCATGTTTTCAGTTTCCTGCTTGTCACTGTTGTCACCATCTCAAAAATAGTCCAATTTATCCCCCCATGTAGCTTAACTCTAAATGAGCTTTCAAACCTCCTCCAACTCCAATGCACACAGCATATGACCCCCCAAACTACTGATGTCCCCTCCTGCCACCTTACCAAGGTAAAATTGTACATTCAATCATTATAATCACTTCCTTGCTTACATCCTCATCTCCCTTCCTATGACTTGCTTCCTGGTACTCAACTAAAAAAAAAACAAAAAAACAAAGCCTTAGTGAATCCAGTCTTTTTGCTGAACATGACTAGAGAAAAACTCACAACCACATTGACTGGTCTCATTATAAATTTATGACTAAGGGCTGGGCTCGGAGGCTGAGTTTATAATCTCAGCATTTTGGGAGGCTGAGTCGAGTGGATTGCCTGAGCCCAGGGATTTGAGACCAGCCCTGGCAACTTGGCGAGACCTCGTCTCTACAACAAATCAAAAATTAGCTGGGCATGGTAGCATGCGCCTGTAGTTCTGGCTACTTGGAAGGCTGAGGAGAAAGGATCGCCCGAGCCCAGCAGGTCGATGCTGGGGTGGCCATGAGTGTGCCACTGCACTCCAGCCTGGGTGACAGAGTGAGACTCCAACTCAAATAAATAAATACATACATAAATGAATAAATACATTTGTGACTAAGAATCTCAAATGGGCCTTTAGTACTGCCAGGCAATCAAAAATTCCTTATTCATTCATGATCCTACCATCCTAGATGACTGTTTTATCTTCTCTTTCTCCTTAAGTCTTCAACATCTCTGCTGCACTTTTCACTCTAAACTGATAACCTTGCTTCTGGTTTTACTGAAAAAATGAAAACAATGGGTCAAGAGCTTCTGTGGGCTCCAGCGCCACCTCTGTCCACCCACCAGCAGCTGGATGCCGCCTTCCCTTCACCTCCCTGAAGCTCTCCTCTCCTCTCCTCGTGGGCACTAGATTATATCTCCAGTCCTTCAGCATCACCTCAGCAATTCCGCCCTCCCTGTCTTTATCAATAATATTTTTGCTCTCCATAAGATCACTCCCATTTGTTATTTCTCAATCCCTTAAAAACACTCTTCTTCTCTTCTTTTTGGAGTTGGGTCCCCCTCTGTTGCCCAGGTTGGAGAGCAGTGGCACAATCCCAGCTCACCGCAGCCTCACCTTCCTATGCTCAGGCGATCCTTCCACCTCAGCCTCCTGAGTAGCTGGGACTACAGGCACATGTCACCATGTTCAGATAATTTTTTGATTTTTTTTTAGCGACAAAGTCTCACCATGATACTCAGACTGGTCTCAAACTTCTGGGTTCAAGCAAACCTCCTGCCTTAGCCTCTTAAAGTTCTGGGATTACAGATGTGAGCCACTGTACCTGGCTGAAACTCTCTCCTTGAGGATGCATCCACCAACAATTTATGCCCCAGGTCTTTGATTCCCTTTGGGACAAAGTTTCTCTAATATTGTCCGGTGTGTTATTTCCAGTTCCTCTTCTAACGTTTTCTCAAACTACTCTAGTCAGGTTGTCAGCCTCGTGACACCACTGAAGCCTCTCTTGCCAAGATAAGCAATGACCTGCACATGGTTACATGCAAAGGTCAGTCCTCAATCCCCGTTTGACTGGTCCATTGGCTTCTAGGCTACGATGCCATCTTGACTTTCTTCTTCATTGTCTACTCCATTTTAACATATTTTCTCTGTTTCTTCCTTCTTCTCCCCAAATTCTCAGTGTCTCAGTACCCCAGGGCTCAGTCCTTGGACTTTCATTCTTCTCTCTTTTTTTGAGTTGGAGTTTCACTCCATCACCCAGGCTGGAGTGCAGTGGCATACTCATGGCCACCCCAGCGTCAACCTATTGGGCTCAGGCAATCCTTCTGCCTCAGCCTTCCAAGGAGCCAGAACTACAGGTGCGTGCTATTATGCCCGGCAAATTTTTAATTTATTGTAGAGTTGAGGTTTAGCCAAGTTGCCCAGGCTGGTCTCGAACCCGTGGGCTCAGGCAATCCACTAACCTCAGCCTTCTAAAGTGCTGGGATTACAGGCTGAGCCACCGAGCCCGGCTGACTCTCATTCTTTTTAAGTGCATTAAGCCTCATGGCTTTTAAAACTGTAGGATTTTTTTTAAGCCGGGGTCGGTGGCTCAGCCTGTAATCCCACGCTTTGGGAGGTTGAGGTGAGTGAATTGCCTGAGCCTGCGGGTTCGTGACCCGCCTGGGCAATTTGGCGAGACCTCATCTCTACAATAAATAAAAAATCAACCAGGCATGGTAGTGCGTGCCTGTAGTTCCGGCTACTCGGAAGGCTGAGGCGGAAGGATCGCTGGAGCCCAGCAGGTCGAGGCTGTGGTGGCCAGGAGCGGCCACTGCGCTCCAGTCTGGGCGACAGAGTGAGACTCCAACTCAAAAAAAAAAAAACTATAAGATTTTTTAAATGATACATCTTCCAGTATGTCACTAGCCTGGACCTCTCTCCCAAACTCCAGACTTGTATTTTCAACCTGCCCCAAACTGGACTTCTGATCTTTCTCTCCCTTCCTGAACCTCCCAGCTCCTGTCTTCCCTGTCTCAATTGATTGCAGCTCCAACTGATCAGTTTCTCAGGCCAAAACTCTTGGCATGAATCTGTGAAAACTGTTGACTTTGACTTCAAAATAAATGCCTAATCTGCCTGTTTCTCACCACTTACCATTTCTCACTGCTGATACCCTGGTTCAAACCACCACTTCTCACTTAGAGTACTGAATAACATCCCGAGTCCTTGATTTTCTATTTTAGACACAAGAGCCAAAGTTACGCTCTTACATTGTGAATCAGATTAAGTCGTTCTTCTGTTTAAAACCATGCAATCGTTTTTCCTTTCATTCCGAGTATGAGTGAAAGTTCTTATGAGTGCATATCCTAGTCTTTCCCCTAAGTCATTCATTCTGAGGAAGCCACATTCATTTTCTTGTTGTTCCTTTGCCTTAGCGTGTCTGTCTTAGTCCATGTTGCACGGCTATAAACGAATACCCAAGGCTGGCTAATGTATAAAGAAAAGAGACTCACAGTTCTGCAGACTGTACGAGAGGCAAGGCACCATCATCTGTCTGTTTGACTTCTGGTCAGGGCTTTTGTGACAATGGAGTCAAAGGGGAAGTGGGCATGGGGAAAGAGAGACCAGACCCAAGGGGCATCCTGGCTTTACAACAGCCCACTCAACCTGGGAACAAATCCATTATCTTGAGGACCAAGCTGTCTCACTCATTACTGCAAGAACCACATGGGCCATTCATGAGGCAGCCACCCCCATAACCCAGACACCTCCCACTAGGCCCTTCTTCCAACACTGTCACACTGAGGATCAAATTTCAGCATGAAATTTGGTGGGGACAAACAAACCATATCCGAACCATAGCAGCGTCTTTGCACTGGTTGTTTTCTCTGCACAAATGCTCTTTTCCCAGAAATGTGCAGGGCTCGTTTCCTCATCTCATTCCACATCTCTGCTCAGATGTCATCTTCTCAATGGGGACCTGGCCAATTGGTTTAAAAGTGCTTCTCACTCCCACTGTCCTTTATCTCATTCTAATTTTCCTCTTTTTCATAAGATGTACCACCTTCTACCATAATACAAGGGGACCCAAAAAACCCGGAAGTTATTTATAAAACATTGCATGTTTATGCTTACATGTTTAAACTATGGTCGCCTTCAAAGTACTCTCCATTTGATGCATTACACCTATCGAGACGCTTTTTTCACTGCTCAAAACAGTTTCTGGACTCGTCGATTTTGATGCCTTTTAGTGCTTTTGCTGTTTTTTGTTTCACCTCTTTCATATTGGCAAGACGTTTCCCGTTGAGGACTTTTTTTCATCAAGGAAACAAGCAAAAAAAAAAAAAAAGATCGCTCAGGGCAAGATCAGGTGAATAGGGAGGGTGGGGCACAGGGGTCATGCTTTTTTTGGGCATGGGAAAAGAGGGACCAGACCCAAGCTCATAAATCACCCATCATGAAATGGGCAAACGTGTTGAACTCACCGAAAAAAAAAAAAAATTCACTGAAGCCACATGCAGCCTCTCACACCAACACTAGTGGGTACACTGATATTGATGTGTTCCCAGAACACTTACCTAGTGGGAGAAGCTTGTACTACAAGATGTCTGCCCTCCAAGAAATAATTCTGGATTTTTTTTTTGGTCCTGCCTCTATGTAACTTACTTATGTGTTATTTTTAGTGTATATGTTTCTCCCCTGTTAGGATGCGAGTTCCACAAGGGCAGGAATCTTTGTCTATCTTGATCATTGATATAAGGATCTAGAACAATGCCTGGTACACAGTAGGTAATATTTGTTGAGTAAATGCACGAGTGCTGGTTTCTAGGCGGGCTCCCCCTCTGTTAGATCTCCCCCCCACCCCCGCCGTTCCGATCAACTGAGGTCAAGGGGACGGAGTCATATGCAAGAAAACAGGCCTGCTCCCTCCAGGGGTGAAGGAGGATAGGCTCTCTAAGAAAGAATTTTTCTCCAAGACTGTGGTATGGGGATAGAAAGGAAATAGTGAGCATGTCTGCACTGATGAGATCATAAACAGATTAAACAGCCCATAGGCTGCGGTGCTTGGGGCAAATCTTAGAAATTGGATGAGCTTGATGATTACTCTCTTTTTTTTTGAGTCGGAGTCTCACTCTGACACCCAGGCTGGAGAGCAGTGGTATGCTCACAGCCACTGTAGCCTCGACCTGCTGGGCTAGGCGATCCTTCCGCCTCAGCCTTCCAAGTAGATGGAACTACAGGCATACACTATCACATCTGGCTAATTTGTGTGATTCATTGTAGAGACGAGGTCTCACCAAGTTGCCCAGGCTGGTCTTGAACCCCCACCCCCCCAGGCTCAGACAATCCTCTCGCCTCCACCTCCCAAAGTGCTGGGATTACAGACTGAGACACTGAGCCAGACCGATGATTACTTCCAAATCTAACATTCTGTAATACTTGTCCCAAGAGTGTTGACAGGGGTGGGGCGGGGGTGGGGGAAAGGGGTCCGTGTTACCCAGGATGAGATTTCTAATGATGTTCAGCACAATTCTCCTCTTTTCTCATACACACTTAATTGTTTTATCTTCAGTTTTGGAGACTTAGAAGGTAACAGAGTTATCAGAAGACATATGCAGATGGGTAATATACAAGACTCCAGAATCAGGGCGTCAAGAGCATCTCAAAGGACTCCAATAATGGACCCAAACAAATAAGATAAAACTTAACAAGGATCAATTTAAAGTCCAGCATTTGAGGGTAAAAAAAAAAAAATCAATTATATGAGTGCAGAATGAGGGAAATCAGGCTTGACAGCAAATTATGTGGAAAAGACTTGAGGGTTTTAGTTGATTATAAGATCAATATGAGCTGACAGTGTGATTCTCCTTCTAAAAACAAAACCCAAAATATCTCAAATGCAATCTTTGGCTGTGTTTGTAGAAAATAGTCCTAGATGAAAAGATAATGGTAAAGATAATAGTCACGGGGTGCTTTGCACCATGAAGAGGCTGTGGAAAATATGTTTTTTAATCTCAAGTATTTTATTTAGTTGAGACTGTCACATTTTAAGAGAAGCACTGACATCTAAAATGTTGAGAATACCAGAAACTATTCATTCTTTCAGACTACGTTTATTGAATGCTGAGATCCTTCCAGCCCTGTCCTAGGTGCTAAGAGTATCTTGGTGAGTAAGCTCACCGAAATCTGTGCCTTCTGGAGTTATCAAAAGAAAGTAGGAATAATTTATTTTTAAAAAGTTAACATTTTTGTTTTGCTAACTTATTAGCTTGCTGAATTGTAAGACAAAGATGATTTATGATGTCTGCTTGTTATACAGATTTTGAGAAGTAAAATAAATTGGAAATAAGTGAAAAAATGTTTTGCTCATAACCCTTCATTCATGGGGAATCAAATTTTGTTGCACACTGCTTTTACTATATGTCTTTTTTTTCAGGAATCCAGGCTCCTTGTGGTCCTGCTTTTCTGCAGGCCCTCAAAAGTTACTCCAACCACTAATCCTGCAGAAGATGAAAGAAAAACCGGGGCAGTGTGTCTGAATGGCTTGTGTGGGCCAGATCCAAGTGAGGTTTATCACTTCCATCCACAGTTGACTGGTCAAAACTCAGTCATATGACCCAAGTACTGCAAAGGATGCTGGGAAATGTGGTATAACTGTGCCCCAGAAGAAAAGAAAATGGTGTTTTTTACTATGATCATGACCATTTGTTGAGTCCTGGGCATGCGAATTGTCTTTGTTTTGATCATGATTCAGTGTATCCGCTCTTAGAAACGTCATTCTTTATTTAAAATTATTTTTTGATCAGAACTAGTTTAGTTTACATCTCTCTCTTTCTTTTTAGAGCTGCCATATTCTCTTTTTAGTTTTTACACTGTTGTTTGAGGATTTTGTTTGGGCAATTTTTTGCCTCCTGGGTTAGCTGAGGACTTACCTTCATGCATTTTCTCCACATGATTCTGACTTTAAACTTTTTAAAAAACTGTATTTCACTGGTTGCAGTCTGGTGGGATGTTGACTGCTGTTGAGTGCCTGAGATTGGGTTGATATCAGAGAAGGAGGAGAAAAAACTATTTATGTCTTCCTTTTCAATCTCACCCGTCACGTTTCTCTGCTTGTTGAATTGCGCTCTATGGTCTTCTCTCAAACACAGTCAAAGTAGTCATTTGAAAAGGACAACAACTTTCTCTTCTTTTTACATTTCTATCTGTTTTCATCATGATCTTTGCATGCGCTCATCTTTGATCTTCTTTGGTCTCTCTAGACAAGCTTTTAAACATGATATCCCTTCATGCTTCATAAAGGGGATGGCAGGCTCTCCCTGCTGGATTTGATGCCTTTGAAACTTCATGGCACTTTGGGGATTTCCCAGAGCCTGCAAAATACCATTTCGTGGAGGGAAAACACAGCTCCTAAACTCAGAAATAAAGTTTTCTTTGAATTCCTTCCAGTGATAAATGGAAGAGATCTTTCTTCCTTCAAAAAAATAGTTTGGCAGGTTCAAAACCTACTAGATTGTTTTAATTAAGGTAGTGATAATTGGGTATGTGGTTTGTAAATCTTTAGAAAAACCTTTAGTGAAGTCTCTGTGATATATATCTGCATTTGTGTTCATTTTAATCTGTATGTCAAATATAGTTGCGGGAGTACACCCCTTAAAAGTAATTAAACAACGCTTAATCAAGAGGCCACCCGCTAAAAATGGCTACTGTAAGCAAGTATTTTGCCTACATTGATTTCTGATTGATATTACAGGCTTTGTTAATGAGTACATTACAGATTAGAAATGGATTCTCATTGGAGAAACTAGCAATC
This sequence comes from Carlito syrichta, assembly GCF_000164805.1. Lineage (NCBI taxonomy): Eukaryota > Metazoa > Chordata > Mammalia > Primates > Tarsiidae > Carlito > Carlito syrichta. The sequence goes on from NW_007059660.1 coordinate 163,134, forward strand.
AAGCTATGGAGATGGTTTAGAAGACACTCCTCACCCCTGCATAAATAGGGCAAGACTGAAATTCAGCAAGGCTATGCTATCATGACTACACTGTGGTCATGTGTTCCTGAACACTGATAGATTCTGGGAAACGCAAATCATGAGACTGTTTTTTCTTTGTGTGAGCATCACAACGTGTACTTACACACACCTAGGTGGGGTCGTCTCCTATACACCTGGGTTGTTCGGTGTAGCCCACTGCTCCTAGGCTGTAAGCCGACACAGCATGTTACTGTACTAAACCCTGCAGGCAACATAGTGATAAGTGTGTGTGCATCTAAACATAGAACAGTGTGGTAAAAACATGGCAGAAAAGATAAATATCATACACTTGTATTGGACACTTACCATGAATGGAGCTTGAAGTTGCTTTGGGTGAGTCAATGGTGGGTAAAGATCTAGGACATTACTGTACACTATCATAGACTTTATAAACACTGGACACTTAGGTTACACTAAATTTATTGCTTTTACTAGGGAAAAATGTTTAATACTATAGTTTATGGTGGATTACGGAGTATAAATGCATATCTTTTCATAACATTGACTAGATTTTTAAAGTAAGAAATGCATCAAAATTTTGTCTAATCTCTGGCCCTTAAAAATAGAAATAATTAGGCATTGTATGCTTTATTTACATTTCAATTAGAGGATTTGGGTTATTAAAAATCATTATAAAATATATTGATATTAGCATGTTTATACTTGTACTTCGATTAGCTATAATTAGGCTATACAACATTTATAAAAATATTTTTCTTTCTTCAGTCGTAACTTACCCTTAGCTTACTGTAACTTTTTTTTTTTTTTTTTGAGTCGGGATCTCACTCTGTCACCCAGGCTATAGCACAGTGGCACAATCCTGACTTACCACAGCCTCGACCTCCTGCGCTCAGGCGATTCTTCTGCCTCAGCTTCCCCAATAGCTGAGGGTGTAAGTGTGCACCACCACACCAAACTAACTTTTTGATATTTTTGGCGTGTGAGTGTGTGTGTGGAGACAAGGTCTCACTATGTTTCCCAGGCTGATCTCAAACTCCTGAGCTCAAGCAATCCTCTCACCTCAGCCTCCCAAAGTGCTGGGATTACAGGCATGAGACACTGCGCCCAGCCTAACATTTTTACTTCATAAAGCTTTTAAACTTTTTGACTCTTTTATAATAGCACTTAGCTTAAAACACAAACATATTGCACTACTGTACAAAAAAAGTTTCTTTCTGTATATCCTTATTCTCTTAATTTTTTTGTATGAAAATACTAAAAGTTTTACATCTTAAACTTTTAAATGAAAAACTCAGACACAAGCACACACATTAGCCTGGGTCACACAGGGTCAGGGTTGTCAGTGTCACCGTCTTCCACCTCCACATCTTGTCCCACTGGGAGATCTTCAGGGGCAATAACACACATGGAACTGTCACCTCCTGTGATGACAATGCCTTCTTCTGGAATACCTTCTGAAACTTGCCTGAGGCTGTTTTACAGTTGACAGTCAAAAAAAAAAAAAAAAGCGGTAGGATTACACTCTAAGATTATGATAAAAAGTAAAGTCTAGTAAATACATAAACCATTCACATAGTTGTTTATTATCACAGGTATTATGTAATATAATATAATATAATTATAGTTGTATGTGTCATACTTTTTTTTCTTTTTTTTGAGTTGGAGCCTTACTCTGTTGCCCAGGCTGGTGCAGTGGCATGTATGCTCACAGCCACCCCAGCGTTGACCTGCTGGGCTCAGGTGATCCTTCCTCCTCAGTCATCCAAGTAGTTGGAACTACAGGTGTGCACTACCATGCCTAATTTTTTATTTTATTTATTTATTTATTTTTTGAGTCTGAGTCTCACTCTGTCTCACTCTGAGTCTCAGACTGGAGTGCTGTGGCCGCTCCCGGCCACCGCAGCCTCGACCTGCTGGGCTCCGGCGATCCTTCCGCCTCAGCCTTCCAAGTAGCTGGAACTACAGGTGCGTGCTACCACGCCTGGCCAATTTTTTATTTCTTGTAGAGATGAGATCTTGCCAAGTTGCCCAGGCGGGTCTTGAACCCGCGGGCTCAGGCAATCCACTCACCTCAGCCTCCCAAAGTGCGGGATTACAGGCTGAGCCACTGAGCCCGGCTCTAATTTTTTATTCATTGTAGAGACGAGGTCTCGCCAAGTTGTCCAGGTGGGTCTCGAACCCACGGCAATCCACTCGCCTCGGCCTCCCAAAGTGCTGGGATGACAGGCTGAGCCACTGAGCCGGGCCTTTTATATGACTACTTTACAGCGGCTCTAACTTGACAGCAGCTATGACATCACTGAGTGATCAGAACTTTCCATTTCCATCACAGTCTTTTGGGACTGCTTTCGTGTGTGGGGTCCATCATTGATGGCAGGGGCCTTCTGTGGCACATGACTGAAGCTGGTGTAGTCAGCAGGCATTCCGATGGGGTGGTGGGTGTCATTTTTAGCGTTAAATATTTTGAGCATTGCCTCTTTGAAGAAGGTATAAGAGTGAGAGACCCCAGCTGTCCCCCTAGGAATATCCGTACCCTTAGGAGTGATGACAGTGTTGCCACATTTGGCTGCAGGGTTACGCGGTGCTCAACAAATGCAACTGTGCACAGGAGCCTTGAATGTGCCTTGAGTGAGTTTCCTGAGGAGTCCTATCTTCAACCGTGAATGTGAAGGATTCTTGCATGTCTGACACTACCTGAGGATGAGTTGAATCATGGTGCTTGAATTTTGTCATGTTTGGATTGGTTAGCCTTTCCTGTAAGTTCTGTCAAATCTCCTTTAAAAAAGACAGAGAGTTGGGATGTAATCAAGTTTAAAGAACAGGATACATATTGTCTTCAGCCTGCCTGCTAATTAAATACAGGATTCAGCCAGGCATGGTAGCTCACGCCTGTAATTCTAGCACTTTGGGAGGCTGAGGTGGGAGGATCGCTTGAGCCCAGGAGCTCAAGACCAGTCAAAGCAACAGTTGAGATTGTCTCTACAGAAAAAAAAGTCGGCCGTAGTGGTGTGGGCTTGTAGTCTCAGCTATTTGAGAGGCTGAGGTGGAAGGATGACCTGAATGCAGTAAGTGGAGGCTGCAGTGAGCCGTGATCGTGCCATTGCACTGTAGCCTGGGCAGCAGAGTGAAACCCCAACTCAATAAATAGATAAATGAAAGGGTTCCATCAGACATTTGCCTTATTTGTTATCTTGTAGTGAGGTTGCAAAAAGACGTTGAGTTGTCTTTTGCCTCTAACCAGGGGTTCTTAAACTGTCGTCTGTGAACTCTTTGCATAAGGGAAATTTAAAGAGTTCTGGTTTTGGATACAGAAAATAATTACATTTTTATTTGCACTAACTCTAATTTAAATGTAGAATTTCTTTCAGTTTTGAATGTATGCAACACACCATGGTATTATTAACATCTCTTTGTAACTAATAGAAATTACATTTATTTTCATGACACGTTATTGATGTTTCAGATAAATCAATATGTGTTTAATTTCATCATTATTTTGAAATTATACTAGTCGATCTACAAGTATGTCTATTTTGGGGTTTTTTTGAGTTGGAGTCTCACTCCGTTGACCAGGCTGGAGTGCAGTGTATGTTCTCGGTCACCGCAGCCTCGACCTGCTGGGCTCCTACAATCATTCTGCCTCAGCCTTCCAAGTAGCTGGAACTATAGGCACCCGCCATCACGCCTGGCTAATTTTTTAATTTATTGTAGAGATGAGGTCTCGCTAAGTTGCCTAGGCTGTTCTCGAACCCATGGGCTCAGGCAATCCCCTCACATCAGCCTTCCAGAGTACTGGGATGATAGGCTTGAGCCACCACACCAGGCTGTAGGTCTATTTTTAATTTATTTGTAGAGAATTTTATGTATTTCAAATGACAACTATTGAAAAATAGCTCAATAATTGAATTTTAATGCATTTGGCTTCCTTTTTTTGCATTTAAAAATATTACTCTGAGAAGACACACAAATAATTAAGTACATCTACTTTTTTAGAGGTGCTTGGTGTTTCCCAAAGAAGCCCACTTGCTGCTCATGGGTAGATTGAGATCTGCTTGGTTCACAATAGTGGAGATCACAAAGTGAACAAGTGGTGTGAGAATAAGACTGATGGGAAAACGCATTCATGGTGTGGAGCCATTATGGTGAGGGAATCTGGGCTGGGTTGGAGGATGCCAGGGCGCAGAGGTTGGAGGTTGGATCCAGGAGGCAGGACAGGCATCTGGGGTCGCAAGACCTTTCATGGTGACTGGAGGGGAGGAAGCCGGCATTCTCTCTCTCTCTCTCTCTCTCTCTCTCTCTCTCTCTTTCTTTCTCTCCTGTACCACTTTCCACATCTCCTTCTAACGTTTTTCATTAAGTGTTTCAAGCACCATCCTGTAAACATTATCAATGTCGAAGTTATCAAAAGAGTCCCTTTGTGAAAGTGTGTTTAGAGGGGCGAGTGTACGCTTGTCTGTTTCCCTCTCCATCTCTTCCACTTCTGGCTTGGATGGTCTGTGAAATACACTATACGGGGCTACAAGAAATGACTTTCAAAATGTTTTCTGTTTCATGGGATGCGTTCTCATTTTCTTAAACTCATCTATCTGTCCATTTTTGTAGCTGTCATTGCTGTAAACACTAAGTAAGATGTTGGTATTTGAGGATAGAAAAAGCAAGAGAAAAAATTTCCCCTTTTTAGTTTTAAAACTGGGTAGATCAGTGGCTTTCCAATTTTTTAAACCGTGGCTTATAGTCAAAAATGAATTTTACTGACCCAGTGTATACACATGAACACACACACACACACACACACACACACACACACACACACACACATATTCATGTATTTTTTGAGTTGGAGGTCTCACTCTCGCCCAAGCTGCAGTGCAGTGGCAGAATCAGGACAATCACGGCTCACGGCAGCCTCGACCTCCCGGGCTCAGGCGAACCTTCTACCTCAGCATCCTGAGTAGCGGGGACTACAGGTGCACGCCACCAGACCCGGTTAATTCACAGCTGAAACAAAATCTTTCCATCCCAATTCCATGCCAGTTCTGTTCTTTTTCTTCCTATTCTACTCTATTTTTCAATTTAAGAAAAATGCTGAACAATGTTACAGCTCACCAATACGTCACAATCTGAGGTTCAAAAAAAGATTGACCCGGGTGAGGTTTGTGACTTTGATTTCCAAACCTGGTTCAGAAGTCACGCACTATGTTCTCTCCATAGTACTTACTATAGCAAAGCAAGATTGAGTGAGTGGGTTAACTGGAGGACCTAGCATTAAGTACCTCCTATGCACAAATAGCAGTATATTTGTTATGTTGTCTCTTGTACTCTCCCAAAAGAGTCTTGAGGAGTAGAAAGATCTAAGAATAACTGGTATATATTAGGAATTCAATAGCTACTTGTTAAGTGAGCCTCATCTCAGTCCTACAAACAAGAAAACTGAAGCTCAGAGGAATCTATGTCTTGTGCAATATCTCAGAGATCGTAGGTGGGAAGTCTGGGCTTAAAAGTATCTGAGTCCCCAGTCACTGTGTAGCAAGAAAAGGCATACAGTCAACCAGCTGTTAATTTGGTTTCATGAGGATGGGATGGGTTTGCATGCTAGGAAGTTTAGTGTGGTGGTTTAATGTTCTATTTTAAAATAAGATCTGGTCCTGAGGGGTTGGGCTGTGTTTTTGTATTCTTGATCATTCATTTGTGCCGAGGTAGTCCAGCCCTAACACAAATGAATATTTTGGTCACGACGCATGCAGTTTGACTAGAAACTGTTCTTTGTCACAGCCAAAACGAACACAACCAGCCATTCTGCAGACTGAGTTCCGCTGTTAGCAAACTGCTGAGCTTGCTGGAACTGTCAATGCCACTGGGTGAACACAGTCTGAATCATCCAAGGGCCGATGTTCACTTGAAGACTCCACACGCCCTCATGCTCTTCCACGAGGTCAAACTGGATGGCAGGGAGCCATCAGGATAAGGTCATTGTTTATTTTATTTGTGTTTAACAGAGGCAGAGAACTTCTCTAAATCTAGACCAGAGCTTTGCAAATAAAATCGTTCTGCCCAAGAGTAACACAGAGCCAGATCTTCTCCTTTCTCCCATCTCGCAAGACTCTGTCAACAGGCCTTCTCAATAAAGATGACACAGCTGTTGTCTGGGGTGGCTGATGGCCCCACCGTCTCATGGTGGGCATTTCACCACCCCAGCAACTAGAGACTAACAAGACGGAGACATTTCACAACTGATCATGGATCCCTAGGAGAGAGACAAAGCTGCCTAACAACTGACCAAATAGAATCACCTCTCACCATGTGAAAAGAATTTGATGAATGGATTCCGAGAGTTTGGTGGGAACCCCTGACATCCAAGCACAGAATGTGTCTGTAGGAATGTAAGACTGGCAAGTTGTTCAACTAAGCCTGGGATTGAGCCTTAGAAGACAGCACTCAAAGCATAGCAATTGGTGCCTTATGCTTTTAAATGTGGATTCCCAGTGACTTTTAATTCAGCTGTGGACAGTAGCTGGAATGCAAAGTCGAAAATGACAGTGTTGTCTGTCCAGCTCATGAAAGCCAGGATGTTTATGTTCACTGGTGTAGCTCATTCTCAGTGATAACGTGTTGGGGAAGAATTAATAATTGACGTCTGAGAAATACAAAGTCCATGTAAAAGAAATGGCGTCTTCCTAAAGACACATTTCGACTGAGTTGTACTGGGCTACTCAGTCACCCTTTGCTAACTGTAGGATTATACCTGTGATAGACTTCAAAGGCTCCCAGCAGACCTGGCCCAATCTTTTCTGACTATAGGAAGGATTTGTCTCTGGGTTTGTGTCTGGTTTGCTTAAAAAAGCAAAACAAAACGAAACCCAGGGGGTATTTAGCACTCACAGCCTTAGCTTCTGAGCCATTCCGTCTTGTCTGCTTGTTCTAAGCTCTGTTCTGGACCGCTAGACCTTGTTATTGCTGTTGTTATATTTTTATTATTAATATTTTTTGGGAGTTCAACCTAGACTTTTGGGCCACTGTCTGATTTGATGCACTGATTGGCTCTCTCTTAGTGTCCAGTCATCACCTCTGTCTCTTTGTTGCCCACGTTCTTCTATTTAAAAACCCTCGAGTACTTCACAGCAACCATCCTGCTTGATTTGCCATTACTGGTCTTTCCCCAAAAGGGCCTATTTGGGGAAAGTTTGGGCTTGGAGCTGGATCTTAGAAATCTTTGCCAGTCTTTTCTTCCTTTGACAATCCTGCAGGCATACTGATAAACAGAGGCGAGCTAACACTTCTCGTACAACTACCATGCGTCAGACACTGCTGGAGATTCTGGAGGAACTGGCTGAAACATTGGCCAATAACTGGCGATCTTAGGAGGTTGTTGGTGACTTTGTGCATCATGGTGATAGTGTTGACAGTTTTTATGAGACTTTAAATATTTGTGTTTCTTTATCAGAGATTTTCAGGGTTTTTGAACTCTCTTTGTGAAACCTGGGCTACTTATAAGAATGGACAGTGCTTCTGCTCATTTCTCAGATATTTGGAGTTGGCTTGTTTATTTTTGATCAATTAGCCCTCCTTGACTTGTTTGGCAATTGTTCACGAATTTAAGTTTTATCTGTAGCTCTGAGTTCTCCGGAGGCAATTTCATAAAAAAAGAAATTAGGTGCTTCAAACCACTTTTACTGATCAACCATCAATAAATAAACCGCAATAACCACATTTACTGATAAATTCTGTGTGCACTAGTGTAATTTTGCATTAAAAAAATCGCAATTTGTCAGTGCTAGTCCTCCATTTTATCTATTTTGCTTTTTAACATTTAAAGTTCATTTTTATCTAATGATATCAACTTATTTAGACCCATTTCCCCTTTTTGTTTGTATATTTTTTAACTGTTGATAACATTGTTTTAAAAAAGCAACTTTGAAGAAATAATACATCTTCATTGGGTATGTCTGAAAAGAACAATAGGTTTTTGAAGCTAGTTTAACACTTGCATGTGAAAGGAAGTGTCAAGAAATATTTGTCTCATAGATGAAGTATTTTAATACTTACAAGCATTGTGGAACTTTCTGTCCTACGTAAGCTAAATGTTGACTGGTAAGTGGCATTACTATTTTTGTTTGAGCAATCCTTTGTACAGGCAAAGTTGCCATCATCAAATTAGCATTGCAAGTTTGAATTTTAAAAAATCAGATTAGCTGCATTTATTCTCCCTGTTTCCCACTCTTTGTCTCACAACTACCAAACACAGTAGGAATTATTTGTGTCCATTTTACAGGTAAGAAACGAAGGCTTAGAAAAACAAAGTAACTTCAGCTCTCTGACTCAAATCAATACTTGGAGCAAGAAAGAGACTGAACTCCTTTGTGCTCACGTACCCTTCTTCAGATCCCTTAAAAAAGCACAACCTGCTGGGCATGGTGGCTCATTCCTGTAATCCCAGCACTTTGGGAGGCTGAGGCAGGAGGACTGCTTGAGCCCGGGAGTTTGAGACCAGCCTGGGCAACATAACAGCACCTCGTCTCTACAGAAAAACTAAAAAAGATTAGCTGGGCATGATGGTGCATGCCTGTAGCCCCAGCTACTTGGGCGACTGAATCACCTGAGTCCAGGAGGTCAGGGCTATGGTGAGCTATGATCATGCCACTGCCTTCCAGCCTGGGCAACAGAGTGAGACCCCAACTAAAAAAAAAAAAAAAAAATTCAAAAAAATCACAACCTTCTTCATTTCAACAGATTTTCACAACAATGTTCAGTGAGTCCATTTAGTTAGAATGTATGTAGCTGCTACCTAAACAATTGTGGGCAATTTCAGGGGGCCGGTATGCAATAGAAGGTCTCAGGGTCTGATTCCTGTCCCCTGGCACTACTGTGACTAGGCACCCAGGCTAACTCTTAATTGCTAGCATCTTTAGATCTCTGCAGACTGTTCCCTTCCATTCCCCACAGAGATAATTTGCACAGTGACTCATTCTTTCCTTGACTTTCTTTTCTTTCCCGTCTCACTTCCCTACTCCTCTAGCAGTATTTTCTGGAATCCTCCCACTTAACTACTTTCATTTGAATCCTTATCTCAGAGTCTTCTTCTGGGTAACTCAGACCCCCTTTTCCCTATGGGTTAGGGATATTTGGAAGCAAATCTCTCAGTTGCAGCCTGTAGAAGTCTGGTCCTAGCCTCTAGTTCTGGGATTCGGAAAGACAGCCTCCTCTTTGCCTGGCTGGTTGGCTGGCGGTTCCCTGCTTTTGCTTCCTTCTTTCTATTTCACTTGGTTTCACTCTGGAATCCCCCAATTCCTGCCCTGGTTCCTTTGTTCTTCATGGCAGTGCCTTTGGGACTAGCTCTTGTCAGCTGCTTTGCCCAACTGGTCTCTTGACACTGCTTGTTGATTCCATGTCTTAACTACCTATTGTTGAATGACAAATGGCCAGCAAAACCTAGCAGCCTATTACAGCAAACATTTATTATTTCACAGTTGCTGTGGGTCAGGAATCTGGGCGTGGCTTAGCTGTGTGTCTCTGCCTCAGGGTTCCTCCTGAGGTGGCCGTAAATCTGTCAACCAGCACTGTGGTCTCATCTGAAGGTTGGACTGAGGGGAACCACTCCCAAGTTCACTTGTGTTCTTGTTGGAAAGCCTTGGTCCCTTGTCAGATGGGACTTTCCACAGGCCTGTTTCATGACATGATATATTAGTCTGCACAGGCAGTCATAACAAAACACTATATACTGGGTGGCTTAATAACAGACACTTTCTCACAGTTCTGGAGCCCAGAAGTTCATGACCAAGGTGCTGGCCAATTTGTTTGTTAGTGAGAGCTCTCTTGTGTCACTGTGTCCTCACACGGCCTTTTCTGCGTGTGGAGGCCAGGGCCGGGGGATGGAGAGAGATCTCCGGTGTCCCTTCTCCTTCTTATAAAGATACCAGCCCCATCAGATTAGGGCCCTATCCTCATGACCTCCTTTAGCCTTAGTTACCTCCCCAGAGGCATGTCTCTGAATAGCATCACTTTGGGAGTTAGGGCCTCAGCATATGAATTTGCGGGTAAGAAGGGTCGCAATTCAGTCCATAACACATAGCAAGATCCAGGTGAGAGCAAGTAAGCAAGAGAACATCCAAGACAGAAGCCCTTGTTTTTAATAAGCCAATCTTAGAAATAGCGTCTCATCATACCTGTCATGTTCTGTTTGTTTAGATGTGAGCCAATAAGCTTAGCCTATACTCAAGGGGAGATGGTGAAGCATCAATGTGAAGATTAGAAGGCAGGGATTGCTGAGGGCCATCTTAGAAGCTACCTACTGCACTCCACTTTGTGTAAGGGCTGTTCCGGGTCCCCTTTCCTGATCCATGGTCCTTCCCCAGTTGAATGGCTAGTTCCCAACTGCCCCACCCTGATGGCTCATCCCACTGAGGATGGAGAGAACCTATGGTACAGGACTCAAAGACCAAGGGCTTTGGGGTCAGGGAGACCTGGGCTTGATTCTTTGCTTTTCAACTTATTACCTGTGTGTCCTTGAACAAGTGTTTCATGGTGGGTGAGTCTATGCAAACCTATCTCTAAAGTCCGAGGAAGCTGAAAGTCGGAAGAATGAGGTGGACATATTTGGTTTCTGAGAAAGAAACATGTAATAGGGACTGACGAACGGAAGCCATGTCTGTGTCTTCGGCAGCGGTGAGAAAAGATGGTGAATCCCAGCAACAACATGCTCCAGACCCGGGGCTTATATACCACAGGGAACGGGTGATTCAGAAGGGTCGTGTAGGGCAGGATTTATGGTATGGACCTGCTCTTACACAAGGGACAACAGATAAATGGAAAATCTCAGAGGTCTTGCCAGAACTAGGGCTAATCAGAAGTCAACATGGCAGATTAGCACTCAAGATGGAGTCCCTGGAGCCTCCATAGTTTTTAAAAAAACTGCTCTATGACCGAGTTTCTTTTATGGGCAAATAAAAAAATAATTGCGGAACCATCTGAATTTCAGTTCCATCAGAAGCTGACCCAGAGGAAGATTTGAGTGCAAACTGTTTGAGAGGTGACCTTAGGAACCAACAGAAGGGGAGAAAGAGACACAAGACAGGAAGCGGGAGAGAACCAGTCAAGGCTGTGTACAAAGCCCTGGGAGCACACGTGGAACGAACGCCCCAGAGTTTCTTTCTTTCTTTCTTTCTTTCTTTCTTTCTTTCTTTCTCTCTCTCTCTCTCTCTCTCTCTTTCTTTCTTTCTTTCTTTCCTTCTTTCCATCTTTCCTTCTTTCTCTCTCTCTCTCTGTCTCTCTCTCTCTCCCCCCCCACCATCGGCCAGGCTGGAGTGCAGTGGCACACTCATGGCCACCCCAGCATCGACCTGCTGGGCTCAGGCGATCCTTCTGCCTCAGCCTTCCAAGTAGTCAGAACTACAGGCGTGCACTACCATGCCCGGCTAAGGTTTGATTTATTGTAGAGATGAGGTCTCGCCAGTTTCCCCGGGGCTGGTCTTGAATCCACGGGCTCACTCAGGCAATCTACTCACCTCGGTCTCCCAAAGTGCTGGGATTACAGTCTGAGCCACCGAGCCCAGCCAGAGTTATTTCAACAGAAGGGTGAGGGTAGGGATCTGTACTCACCAGCTGCCCTTTCATCCCTGGTCAAGGCTGCTTCTGGGAGCATTTCCTCTTCAGCACTTCTGACTTTTTCTTTTTTTTTTTTTGGCATGGGCCAGTCATGCATCTGGTACTGGGAAGAAGCCCTCAGGTGAAGAGGCAAAATTTCCTAGTAAGCAGCTTTCAGGGGATGGAAGTGAATATCTAACCTGGCCCCGTTCAGTAGGAAAATAACACCACCCACAAATCCATGCCACTTTGTACTTTTAGGGCTGTCTAGCTGTCGCATTAAGAAAAGTAAAAAGTGGCAGATGAAATTAATTTTTTTTTTTTTTGAGTTGGAGTCTCACTCCATCGCCCAGGCTGGAATGCGGTGGGACACTCACAGCCACCCCAGCATTGACCTGCTGGGCTCCGGCGATCCCTTCGCCTCAGCCTTCCAAGTAGCCAGAACTACAGGCATATGCTACTACACCCGGCTAATTTTTGATTTATTGTAGAGATGAGGTCTCACCAAGGTGCCTGGGCTGGTCTTAAACCCACGGGCTCAGGCAATCCACTCACCTCAGCCTCCCAAAATGCTGGGATGACAGTTTGAGCCACCGAGCCTGACCAAAAATAATCTTTATAATGTATCCTATTTAATCCAATATAAAAAATACAGTCATTGCAACAAATGATCAATATACGATTATTGAGCTCGTTTACCTTTTTTTTGTTTTAAGCCTTTGAAATCCAGTGTGTGTTTACCACTCGTAGCCCTTCTCGATTTGGACTAGCCCTATGTCAAGGGCATGTGACCACGTGTGACTGGTGGCTACCACTTGGACAATGTGCGTCTAACGGATACATGGAACACCACAGTGTCTGCCATGAGTACCCATTTCAGTAGGTGTTGGTGAGAATTAAATGAGGTCACAGACATATAACATCTCACATTTTATTTTTTAAATTATTTATTTTTGAGGTGACGTCTTGCTCTGTTGTCTAGGCTGGACTGCAGTGGCACGCTCATGATCACAGATCACCACAGCCTTGAACTCATGGACTCTGGCGATTCTTTTGCCTTAGTCTCCCAAGTAACTGGCACTACAGGTGCACATCATTTTTTTTTTTTTTTTTGGTAGAGATGAGGTCTCACTATGTTGTCTAGGCTGGTCTCCAACTCTTGGGTTCAAGTGATCCTTCCACCTCAGCCTCCCAAAGTGCTGGGATTACAGGTGTGAGCTGCCATGCCTTACCCAGCATCTCAAATTTTATGTTTCCTGGAGCCAGCATTAAGGGGGATTCTATTAGTAGCAATAGGTTTGAAATACATTTTCTTTCTTTCTCTCTCTCTCTCTCTCTTTCTTTCTTTCTTTCTTTCTTTTTGAGCTGGAGTCTCACTCTGTTGCCCAGGCTGGTGTGCAGTGGCATGCTTAGGGCCACCATAGCCTCAGTTTTCCAAGTATCTAGAACCACTAGCATGGCTAATTTTTCTTGATTTCGTGTAGGGATCAGGTCTCACCATGTTGCCCAGACTGGTCTCAATCCTGTGGCTCAGGCAGTCCTCTCATCTCAGCCTCCCAAAGTGCTGGGATTATAGGTGTGAGCCACCATGCCCGGCCTGAAATAAATTTTCAGTAGCTTTAAGGTTACAAGTGATGTTTGGTTGTATGAATGAATCATATAGTGGCGAGTCTGTAGTTTTCATATCCTTGTCACCCAAACAGTGTACATTGTACCCAGCAGGGAATTTTCATCCCTTACCTCCCTTCTGCAATTCCAATGTCTAGCAAGTAGGTTTTGATTCCTGGAGGGAGGTGTTCACGGGCCAGTGCACAAGATCCAAGTTAGGAGAGACCAGTACTCTGAAGAGTTCCCCTGGATGGATTTTAGGGACCATGTAAGAAGTGTGGCTATCGTCTAAATATAGAGATTCCTTGGGCCCATGTATATCCACTCTGCTCCCTTAAGCCCTGACAGACATTGAGAAACCAAGCTCAAGAATAAAGTGAGCACCAGGAAGACTGTTGACTGGAGAGAATGAACCAGTTGTATTTATGTGCGGAAAACAAGGAAAGGGAGGAGGCGGACTTCTAACGAGGGTGTTATAAACTGAGAACTTGGGTGTGGAAGGTACACACAGATCAATTTATAGAATCCCGTCAGCGGAGCTGCTTTCTAAATGGCACTTCGAGACTCTCTGGCAAAACACGAGTGAAACAACTGGAAGGGCTCCAGCCTGGAACTTGTAACGCCAGCAGTCAGTGAGTCCAACAAACAGACGCACATTCCCACCTTGAAGCACACGTCCTTCCCGACACCCTTCTGTGAAGCCTAGGCACTGACACTCACACAGATATTCAGAGCTGGCTTACAGAACGAAGGCCTCGCCCCACGCTCAGCACCGCCGCCCTCTCTCACTCCTCTTCCTTGGCCCCTTCCCAGTCCACCCGCTCTCCTGCCCTGCTTGGCACGTCAGAACAGAGCCTGTGTTCAGCCAAGTCATTCACAAAGGATTTGGAGTAGGATGGGACCTCGTGTCCCCACAGGAGAGACCTAAATCCACATCCTTACCCGTTCTTTTTTTTTTTTTTTGAATTGGGGTTTCACTCTGTCGCCCAGACCGGAGTGCAGTGGCCGCTCCCAGCCACCGCAGCCTCGACCTGCTGGGGTCCGGCGATCCTTCCACCTCAGCCTTCCGAGTAGCCGGAATTACAGGCATGCTCTACCACGCCCGGCTGACTTTTTGATTTATTGTAGAGATGAGGTCTCGCTGCCCAGGTGGGTCTTGAACCCGTGGGCTCAGGCAATCCACTCACCTCAGCCTCCCAAAGGCGCGGGATTACAGGCTGAGCCACCGAGCCGGCTACCCATTCTTTTTCTTTGAGTTGGAGGCATATTCTGTCGCCCAGGCTGGAGTGCAGTGGCACAGATGCTCACGGCCACCCCAGCCACGACCTGCTGGGTTCCAGAAATCCTTCCATCTCAGCCTTCCAGGTAGCCGGAACTATAGCAGGTGCTACCATGCCCTGCTAATTTTTTATTTATTGTAGAGACGAGGTCTTGCCACGTTGCCCAGGCTGGTCTCGAACCATGGGCTCAGGCAATCCACTTGCCTCGGCCTCCCAAATTGCTGGGATTATAGGCTGAGCCAACGAACCTGGCCCTTACCCGTTCTTTAGCATCCTATAGCAACCAGCTAGGAATCCCCGGAGTGGAGTCATTGGTTCATTTGGGAAATATTTAGAGCTTCTATTCCATGCCAAACACTGTGCCAGGCACCGGGGATACCGTGAGGGCACGGGTCCTCGTCCCTTCCCTGGAAGGAAGTCTGGCATGGAGGCCCACAGGTGAGCAGGAGTGCAGAGCATCATGGGGTCACATGGCAGGGGGTGGAGCCCATCACAAAAGGCACCTTGCAGTGGGTCCTTAAGTTGAGGTCTGAGGGTGAAAGAAATTAGCCAAGTGAAGGCTTAACAGAGTTGCTAATTTCATTCACCCTGAGACCTCAACTTAAGGACCCACTGCAAGGTGGGTAAAAGGAATTAAGGGTGTAGCAGTCATATGTCCTGGGGGTAAACTTTCATACTAGTTCACTAACAAGGCTATTATTATTATTATTATTATTATTAGAGTCAGGGTCTCTTCCATCACCCAGGCTGGAATTCAGGGGCACATTCACGGCTCACCACAGCCTCAACCTCCTGGGCTCAGGTGATCCTTCTGCCTCGACCTCCCATGTAGCTGGGTCTACAAGCGTGCACCACCATGCCCGGCTAATTTTTTGGGTTTCTTTTGTAGAGGCGGGACAAGTGGCCTTGATATGTTGCTCTGACTGGTTTTGAACTCCTGGGCTCAAGCAATCCTCCCGCCTCGGCCTCCCAAGTGCTGGATTACAGGCGTGAGCCACCTCGCCCAGCCTAACAAACCTATGATAAGAGAATTAAGGATAGCACTATGACCCCCTGATGGTCCACAGCTGGCCATCAAACTGGGGAAGTAGAACAAAGTCCGGCCTTGCTGGTGAAAAGTAGTGTGCTGTGACCCGAGTGAGTTCTGTTGGGCTGGCAGAACAGACTTGAAATTTACACTTGAATGCCTTTAGGATGTGTGGGCTTTTTGCAGTTGGCTCCAAATCCTGACACTTTAAAAAAAAATTTTTTTTGAGTTGGAGTCTCACGGTGTCGCCCAGACTGGAGTGCAGTGGCCGCTCCCGGCCACCGCAGCCTCGACCTGCTGGGCTCTGGTGATTCTTCCACCTCAGCCTTCCAAGTAGCTGAAATTACAGGCACACGCTACCACGACCGGCTAATTTTTGATTTACTGTGGAGATGAGGTCTCGCAAAGTTGCCCAGGTAGGTCTCGAACCCGCGGGCTTAGGCAATCCACCTACCTCGGCCTCCCAAAGCGCTGGGATTACAGGCTGAGCTACCGAGCCCGGCCAATCCTGATACTTTCTAATGTCATGAACCAGGGGTTTACATAATCATCTTACCTGCCAGACTCCTTTGAGATCCTGATCCCTGGCCTGTGTCATTTCTTTGATTTTTAATATGGGAGTTTGATTGCTCGATAAATAGATTGTTCATCCTCTTCTCAGTAAACATTTATTTTGGCACAGTGAGGGGGACTGGATGCATATGGGTAAATTTGGCTTTAATGGAGGGGAAGACAGAGAAGCAAATAAGCAAGTGCGTGCATACTATAGAAATTATGACAGGTGCTTTGAGATGGTGGTAAGGGCCTGCTTTAGAATGGGTGGCCTTAGAAGGCCTCTCCGAGGGTGAACATCTAAGCAGAGGTTTAAGTGATGAGGAGAAAGCCTCTGGAAGTACATGGGGGGAAATGTGCTCCCAGCCACACAAGGGAAGCCCAAAGTGAAGTCGAGCAGGTTGTAACTTGCCCGAGGGCTTCAGCTCTCTAAGCCATGGACCCTGGTGCGAGGCTGTGTCCGTCCAGAGGAAGGGCCATGTGAATTGCAGGATGGCTAGCAGAGTTCCCTGGGAAAGACCCAAGACAGGAGATCCTTGCACGCTGGAGAACAGGTGTCCTTTTAAGGCACAGCGAATGCTGGGGAAGGGGGCAGGGTGGTGGCTGGATAAAACTGAAGGGGTTGGTGGAAGTCCAGCTGTGCTGCGGGAAGGCGGTCTGGAGACCCGGAGGATAGGGATGGGGGGGTGGGCGGGGACATCTGTTCTAGGAATCCCCAGGAGGGCATTCTGGGTTTCTAGGCAGATCAATGCCCTGAGAGGCAAAGGTTTAGCAATGCAAAGCAGTGAAGGAAAGGAGGCGGGAAGAATAACCCCAGCCTCAGGGGAAAGAGGGAGGAAACAAAATGGGGTGTGCAGAGTAAGTCAGCAGGAACTCAGCGAACAAACGGAGCCCCCAAATCAGAGGAGAATCAGGCGAGGCTCTCTGGACATTGTGCTACTGATCTGATGGGCTTTAGCTTTCTTGAACGGCAACCAACTTTGACAAGTGTCTAGGGCAAAGCCTGGCTCGTAGGACAGAATTAAGCAGCCCGCTCTGCAGATTAATTGGACAACGGATGGGTAGAGATCCAGGCATGTTGTAACACGATATGCCCCTCTGATGACTTAAACAAGCATCTGGGTACACACCAGTGCTGACTCTTAGTCATTTCCGAGTTCTTTCCTTGTTGCATCAAACAGCTCTACCGCACCACCTTGAATCATCTCATTCTCCCGTCCCTGGGGTTCTTGGCCATTTGTTTTTCCCAGCTGCCATGACAACTGGCTTCACGCAGGCACACCCCAGGAGTGCCCGGCTGCTGCTTCTCAGTGAGTGGCTTGCTTGCTTGCGGCCCTGGGCGTTCCCACAGCCTCTGATGCAGGTGATGCTGTCGGCTCTGACCTGGCCTCACAAACAAGGGGAGGTGTGTGGGGGAGGTTGATGTGAACTGTGGTCACTGAGACATGGATGCTGGCTGTTACATTCTCTTCCCTTCTTCCCGCGGAGACCTCTGGCCTCCTGTGTCTCAGAAGACGACTGTGAGGGACAGAACACTTCATTGTCCCTATACTTGTTTCTAGCAGTGGTCAACTCAGAAATGCACCTCCTAATCCCAATCCTTCCTCCCAACTGCAATCCGCCTTTGTCTCATGTCTATTTCCTGGGGATTGCACTTTTTTTTTTTTGAAGTCTGTCGCCCAGGCTGGATTGCTGTGGCACCCTCACGTCCACTGCCGCCTCGACTTGCTAGGCTCAGGCGATCCTTCCAAGTAGCTGGGACTACCGATGCATGCCACCATGCCCAGCTAATTTTTTTTGTGATTTATTGTAGAGACAAGGTCTCACCAAGTTGCCCAGGCTGGTCTTGAACCCCCGGGCTCAGGCAATCCTCTGGCCTTGGCCTCCCAAAGTGCTGGGATTACAGGCTGTGCCACTGCGCCCAAACGGGATTGCACTTTTAATAACGCAGTAGCACGTCAGCTTTGTTCTCAGGCTTTGCCAAGATACATCGGTCAGTTGGAGAATGGTGTTGGGGTCAATGGCTGACAGCCCAGTCCAACATTAGCCAAGAGTCCTTGAAATATGGCTGGTCCTAATTAGGTGTAGTGTCAGTGTCAAATGCACATCTGGTTTTAAAGACGTCGTACGACGAAAGATGTAAAAGGTCCCATGAATCATTTCTATATTTATTGCTTGAAGAAATGATAATATTTGATTCTGGTTGAGTTAAATAAAATGTACTGTTAAAATTAATTTCACCTAATTCTTTTAAGATTTTTAAAATGTAGCTGCAATATTTCCCTTAGCCAGTGTTTATCTAGAGTTTGTGAAATCCACGTCTTATGCCATTTAAAAATTTAGGGTAACATCTGGTAGTTTTCCATTTTATTTTGTTCTTTGGGAAGGTTTTTTTTTGTTTTGTTTTTTTGAGTCGCAGTGGCGTGCTCATGGCCACCGAAGCCTTGACCCACTGGGCTCAGGTGATCCTTCCACCTCAGCCTTCCAAGTAGCTAGAACCGGAGGCGTGTGCCACCACATCTGGCTAATATTTTGATTTATTGTAGAGATGAGGTCTCACTATGTTGTTCAGGCTGGTCTCGAACCCCTGAGCTCAGGCAATCCTTTCATCGCCACCTCCCAAAGTGCTGGGATTACAAGCTTGAGCCACCACACCCAGCTGGGCAATTCTTTTGTTTCTTTTTTTTTTTTTGAGTCAGAGTCTCACTCTATTGCCAGGTTGGAGTACAGTGACACTCTCATGGCCACCACAGTCTCTACCTGCTGGGCTCAGGCAATCCTTCCACCTCAGCCTTCTGAGTAGCTGGAGCTACAGACGCACACCACCACACCCAGCTAATTTTTTGATTTATCATGGAGACGAGGTCTCACCAAGTTGCCACGGCTGGTCTCGAACTCCTAGGCGCAAGCAATCCTTGTGCCTCTGCCTCCCGAAGTGCTGGGATGACAGGCATGAGCCACTGCACCCAGCTGTGTGATTTCTTAAAGATGGTTAATCAGGGATGCTAGGAAGAAGGTATACTTTCAAACCCGCGGAGTGCTTTTAGTGTGGGAAAGAAACAGTAGCATGTGCACGTGACTACATGACTATGTCAGAATGACCATCCATGCTTGTGCATGCCTAGTTTTGCAGAACGGTGGGTTTGTAACTTGAACAACAAGTGAACGAGGGCCTCTGATGCCTTCCTGAGCATATTAGGATAAGTGCAATAGGTGTTGAAAAGGCTAAGGTTTTATGAGCGTTAAATCTTCGGGTATATTTTACCATATGTATTTTCCATGCTATAATTGAGTATCATGAGTTCAGTGCCTAAGGATTAACTTCTGTGCTTTTTTTTTGTTGTTCACTGCTATTATCAATTACATGTTGTGATTTGGCGGGCTAAATTAAATTTGTTGCAGGATTTGGCCCGGCTTCTTTCTCTGGAATTTCCTTGCAGCTTTCTTGCCCAGAGTATTTCATCATCAAATTGTCTTATTAAGCCCTCATACACATGACATTGACTGTGCACTGTAGATGGCACAAGTCGAATAGCTGTGGATTCTCTTCTGTCCTATAAAAAGATAAGGCTTTGGCTTGGAGTCACATTTCTTCTCTTGGAATTTTGTTCCGGCTGGGTTGAATTACTGTTCAAGAGCGGTATGGTGAGAAGTTGCTTGCAGGGCAGGAGTTGAATGAGTTCATCAGTAGAAGGAATGTGGAATGTGACTGGAGACAGAAGATGTTACAGGGTGGACAAGAAGTGGGCTTCAAGCTGCCTGGGAGATGGAGGGAACAGATTTTTACAGACTCACAAGGAGCAGTGGTTTTAAAACAACAAATCCAAATTGCTTGCCATAGCTTCCCTATCGAAACAGAAGATTTTTTGTTTTAGTTGCAAATCAATAAGATGGCAGAATATGTCACTTATGTTTTTAGTAATCAGTTTATAGTTTTAAAAAATCAAGGAAGCATACTATCCAGAATTTTAAAATTTTTGTTTGAGCTGGGCTCTCTCTGTCACTGAGGCTGGAGTGGCATGGTCACGGCTCATTGCAGCCTCAGACTCCTGGGCTCAAGTGATCCTCCTGCCTCAGCCTCCTTAGTAGCTGGGACTACAGGCATGTGCCACCACGCCTGGCTAATTTTTGATTTGTTTTTGTAGAGATGAGGTCTTGCTAAGTTGTCCAGGCTGGTCTCGAACTCCTGGGCTTCAGCAATCCTGCCTTGGCCTTCCGAAGTGCTGGGATAACAGATGTGAGCTACCATGCCCAGAATTTCAAAATCCTGAAGCTGGACAACAGGGTCCCAGGCATGCTTCTGAAGAGGACCTACAACGTTCTTCCAACAGACACAAGACTTTTGTTGGTTCCTAATAGCCAGATTCAGAGGTAGTTTCACCTGCCACAGCTCTATTCATTTTTCTTCCTGTCTAGCTCTTCAATTCTGTTTTTTTGAAATTTTGTTTCTTCTCAAATAAAAGGAGCTAAATGCAGGGAAACAATTCTATCAAAAGATTAATTCTGAAAAGAGAGGAATTAACTAAACCTTTATTAAAGATATGTTCGTGTCTGAATTGCTACATTAATATTAACTTTGTTCAAAAGCAGCAATCAGCAGAGTGCGGGGATGGTCACAGTGTCTCACTTACTTCAAACTAAAGTCTCTAAACTTCTCTTGAACTCCCTAAACCGTTTTGTAGCCTTCCAGGGAGGATAGAGTTACATCCAGTATAGTTGATAGGAAGGTAAGAAGTTAACTTGCAAAACTGACTTCAAGTTGTTCAGCAAATGGTGGCCATCAGGAAAGCACTTCAAGTTTTTTTTTTTTTTTTTTTAAATAAAGGTGCAGTCTGGCTATGTCATCCAGGCTGGTCAGTCTCAAGTGATCCTCCCACGTCAGCCTCCCAAAGTGCTGAGACATGAACCTCCCAAAGGATTATAGGCATGAGCCACTATGCCAGGTCCTGTTTTAAACATCTTTTAAAAATCAGGGTTTGGGTAGGCTCGGTGGCTCAGCTTGTCTTCCCAGTACTTTGGGAGGTCGAGGCGAGTAGATTGCCTGAGCCCACGGGTTTGAGACCAGTCCTGACAACTTGGCAAGACTTCATCTGCATAATAAATACAAAATTAGCCAGGTGTGGTAGCGCGCGCGTGTAGTTCCGTTACCTGGAAGGCTGAGGCGGAAGGATCGCTGGAGCCTAGCAGGCCGACGCTGGGGTGGCCGTGAGTGTGCCATTGCCCTCCAGCCTGGGTGACAATGAGACTCCCCCTCAAATACAAGCAAACAAACAAACTAAAAATCAGGGTTAACAGATTTCACTGCTCATGGAATTAAGATGACTTTATTAACATTTTATGGCCTGGAGAGGCAGGTTAGCATAGGTAGAAAACATACAAGCAAATGAACGGTAGCATGGATTTTTTCTCCTCCTTTGGTCAAGCAAAATAAAGTCTGATCTTAACAGCGGATATCATCGTGGTGACCACGTCTGAAAATTAGAATTTTAGGGCTGGCATTCATGCTAAACTTGGGATATAGGACTTGGCGGGCCTGCAACTGTGGGAGCCACGGGAAGGCTAGGGTTCGAGTTGAGGCCAGCAAGAGCTGCGCTGCATTCAGGTGAGCCCCCACCTCCTCACACAGCCCTGCCACTCAGTAAGATCTTTGGCAATATCTGCAGAATGAACAAAGGGTGGAATGCTAGGAGTTGTCTGGGCAGCCCCGTGGGCTCATCAGGGGATTCCGAGATGTGCAATCCAGGTGAGAGCCAGGAAAGGGAGCAGGTGAGAGCCTATCCATGGGGTAACAGAGCGGGGACCCAGGAGGAAGGGAGGGGTCGCGGGGGGAGGGGGGGCGGTTTCTGGTGCATTCTGCTGCTAACATTTGTTTGGCCTTCAGGATTTGCATGTGGTTTTCTGGGCTGCGTGTGAGAGGTGCTTCTCAGGCGAGGCAAATCTGGATAAAGGCACGCCGGGGCCAAGCCAGGGAAAGGGAAAAAACGAACGCTGCAAGAGGAACCCAAGAGAATTCGTGAAGCGTGAGGATGCCCAAGACACCGCAAGGATGCCAGCTTCGGTCGTGATGAAGATGCCGCATGCTGATCCGTTAAAAGGGAATGCAAATGAAGAAAAGAACTGTAGTATTCATGACAACATTTTTTCCTGTTTTTTTTTTTTTTTTGAGTTGGAGTCTCACTCTGTCGCCCAGACTGGAGTGCAATGACCGCTCCTGCCCACCGCAGCCTCGACCCGCTGGGCTCCAGCGATCCTTCCGCCTCAGCCTTCCGAGTAGCCGGAATTACAGGGGCGCGCTACCACGCCCAGTTGATTTTTTGATTTATTGTAGAGATGAGTTCTCTCTGCCCAGGCGGGTCTCAAACCCGCGGGCTCAGGCAATTCACTGACCTCAGCCTCCCAAAGGCGCGGGATTACAGGCTGAGCCACCGAACCCGGCTTTTCATTTGGCCCATCCCATTCGGCGGGTGTGAGATTCTCATGACAAAGGTAATGATGGGAGAGCAGGGAGGGGGCCACGTGAGCACCTTTTGTGCCAGGATTTATGATGGCTTCATCACAATGAAGCCTCGGGTCGTCCCCTCTGATAAATCACTAGCCCGAGAGGCTCATGGGGCCTTGCCGAGAAAGTGCAGGAAAGCCCTTTGCTTTTCTCTTAGAATAATTCCATAAGTAATGTACAAACGCATGTGGGTGATTCTTCAAATGCCAAAGAAGACAGAAATAGAAGGGAAATTTACCTTCAGTCCTTGGCACTTGCCTTAATCTCTTTCCTTCAAATGTGTAATTACTATCAACCGCTGATATGTGGCCTTTCGGTTTTCAAAATTTGCATACATGTATGTACTTAAATTTTAAAATCTAAAGGTAATTACCGAGGAGCACAAGTCATTGGAACATAAATAAGAAGTAATTTAATCTGTTAGAAATGACTTTCCCCCAGATGTGATATTTTAAACCTCCCTTTTTGTTGGCTGTTGACTTGGTTCCTTAAAGAAATATCAGCCCTTTTCTATAGTTTTCCTGCTCCTTTCAGTTAGTATTAAAGTGGTTTTCATTTTGGTATTTAACGTTATATTTGTTTGCAATTTTTCAGCTGAGTGCGGTGGCTCATGTCTGTAATCCTGGCATTTTAGGAGGCTGAGGCGGGAAGATTCTTGAGTCTAGGCGTTCGAGACCAGCCTGGGCAACATAACATAATGAGACTCATCTCTAAAAAAAAAAATTAGCTGGGCATGGCGGTACACGCCTGTAATCCCAGCTACTTGGGAGGTTGAGGTGGAAGGATCGCCTGAGGCCCAGGAGGTTGAGGTTGCAGAGAGCTGTGATCATGTCACTGCGCTCCAGCCTGGGCGACGGAGTGAGAGCTTCAACCCCCAAATAAATAAGTGCATGAATAAATAAAACATTTCAGTCTTCATGTGATTCAGAGAGGGTCTCCTCCCTAACCTCCAGGAAGGCTAGAGCTCTGTTTGGCTCTGGCTGCTTGAGTCTGCGTGGGGTGGGTGGCAGGGAGCTTGCTTACAACTGTTTCTTGATTGGCTGTGGCCGCTATCCTAGCCTTGGTAAGCTCAATTAGGGTGGTGACAAATGGCTATGCCCCTTGCAAGGGAAGCTTGTTTTCACTCAGCACTGAAGAGTACTGGTAGCCCCTTGTCATATTTTGGTTCCTCTGCCAACCACTGACGGTGTCATGTCCATGTTCACTTGGATGGGACACATCTTTCTCCCCTGCCACATCCAGCTATGGTAGTCCTGGGAAAGGTTCTTTCAGTCTCAACTGTTTGCTGAAACCACCTGCCTCCAGGACTGGCAAACCCGTGTGGGACCTCATCGCCTGTGACTGTCACAAATCAAGAACTTGAGGACTTGGAGGCAATTTTGACTTTCTCTCCAGCTGGTGCCTCCCCCGTTCCCATTGTCATCTCTCTCCAGGTCTCTCCAACATGGGTGGTATAGAGCAGATCGGCAGTCCTTCGAGAGGGAATACAATGCCTTTTCTTCTTGCTGGACTCCGGTGATCCTTCCACCTCTGCCTTCCAAGCAGCCGGAACTACAAGGGTACACTACCATGCCCAGCTAATTTTTGATTTACTGTAGAGATGAGGACTCACCAAGTTGCCTGGGCTGGTCTTGAACCTGTGGGTTCAGGCAATCCACTCGCCTCGGCCTCCTAAAGTGCTGGGATGACAGGCTGAGCCACCGAGCCCGGTCGCTCCATGTTTTATGTGCACAAAGCAGCCAACACTGAGGCCACCGTCCTCCCTACTGACCTTCCAGGGAGAAACAAAAAGGCAGAACCAGTCCCACCACCACCCCCCGCCACACGACCCTCTTCCCATTAGATGAAAAGAGAACCGAGAGGGGAAAGGGTCCCCAGTCTTAGGGGAGCAATTCTTATTGCAGTCACCTCAGTCTTTACAAGTGATTCTCTTGGGACATCAGTGACGATTGTCTCCCTTGTCTTGGGGAAGGAGAACCATCCTCTCTCTCTCCTGCCTGGGGACTAGAGGGAATCCACTTGTCCTGCGAATTGTTCCCCCAAGACTACTTGGAAGACTGAGGCAGAAGGATCACCGGGGTCCAGCTGGTCAACGCTGGGGTGGCCATGAGCAGGCCACTTCATTCCAGCCTGGGCAATGGAGTGAGACTCCGACTCAAAAAAAAAAAACCCACACAAAAAACATGAAACCTTTACCTTTACTTTTCCTTCAGTCTTAACTCTTAGCTGAAACTCTGCACCATGAGAAAAGGTCAAGTTGACATCTGTTTTGTATCCTTAGTCACCAGACTTGCTCCTTTGTTGGTTGTTCTCTCTGTAACCCTTTGCCCAAGATCTTTCTCCATCTTTTCTGCCCTGTATTGTGCTTGGAAAGCCGACCTCTATGGATGATGTCATCTTGGTTTCCTCTTTCTCTTGCTTCTGGTAGGTATTGACTAGTGGGAGGCACTGGTAGGAGACTGGAGAGTGGTGGAGAAGGAAGTTGGGATTTTTTTTTTTTTTTTTTGAGTCGGAGTCTCACTCTGTCGCCCAGACTGGAGTGCAGTGGCCGCTCCCGGCCACCACAGCCTCGACCTGCTGGACTCCGGCGATTCTTCCGCCTCAGCTGTCCAAGTAGCTGGAACTACAGGCGTGTGCTACCATCCCCGACTGATTTTGATTTATTGTAGAGATGAGGTCTTGCCAAGTTGCCCAGGCGGGTCTCGAACCCACGGGCTCAGGCAATCCACTCACCTCAGCCTCCCAAAGACGCAGGATTACAGACTGAGACACCGACCCTGGCTGGGATATTTCTAACACTGACTTTTGTCCCAGCTCAGCTTCCTTCATGGCTTCAGCTTCTGCCTGGTGGCCTCTCTTCCTTAGCTTCAGCTGCAACTGCTTCCTCCTCTTGTTCCTTCCCGTGGGTGCTAATCCCTGGGTATGTTACCTTTCCATGTAGGTTCCCTCCATACCTTGCTGTTCCCTGAGTTCTGTCCACAGCTCTGAAGAGCCTCCACATTAAAATAATTTTAAACACATCTTTTGAGCGGACCATCTGTTTCCTGCTAGGATCATGACAAATATGCTCCCTTTTCCCATTACCAAAATATCCCAAGGTCTTGCATGTCATTACATACAAGGGAGGACCCAAAAAACCCTGGAATTATCTTTTGGAGGGTGGGCCTCTTGTAAGACCGGCTTCTTCCCCTAGGTAGGTGTTCTAGGAACCCATTGGCATCAGTGTACTGGCTAGCGTTGTTGTGAGAGGCTGTGTTATGGAAGAAATGTCCCGAGTTTTGGCAAACAGGTGACTGATTCTTCCACCATGACAGAGCATCTGTGTACACCATACCGCTGAGTGTTCAGGAGTTTTTGACCAAAAACTGACATGGCATCCATGCTCCACCCTCCCTATTCACCTGTTCTTGCCTGGAGCAACTTTTTTTGTTTCCCCGGATGAAAAAAGTTCTCATTTTGCTGACATGGAAGAAGTGAAACAAAAAACAGCAGAAGCACCAAAAGGCATCCAGATTGACGCGTCCAAAAACCGTTTTGAACAGTGAAAAAAGTGTCTTGATACTGTTTTTTTTGGCACCCACTTGTATATATTTAGTCAAAAAAAAAAAAAGGCTGCCTAATCTAATCATGAAACAGTATCCAAATTGTGGGCATTCTATAGAACAACTGGCTGTATTCTTTTAAAATGTCAACATCAAGACATGGCCAAGTAATCATTCTAGCATGCTTCATATACACAGTGTCAGATACTGCTGTATTTGAGAATGACTAGATTTTCCTAGATAATTTGTGAAGCTGAAACTTGATTAAGTTCCTAATTCTTTTCATAGTGGCATTATTTAAGCTAAGATTACACCATTCAGCTTTTATAATTAAAATAAACAATTCTTCGAGTGATTATGCCATAATGAGGAATAATAACATATAATACAAATATTGGTACTAACCCCTCTCACCCCCACTGAATCATTCATATTTTGCTTTGGAAATAAGCTGGTTGTGGGTGTATACAGCATTCTGGAAGCTCAGAGAACTTCACATTGAATTCTCAGGTTTGAAGGCAATGAAACCATATCTGTCTCTTCCTCATAGTTCTGGTGAAATCATTTACAGAGCATTTCAGGATTTGAAAAACTTACATGGGTATGGGAGAAAATTTTGTAGAGGGGTGGGGCTAACTGTGTCATGAGTCTGATCTTCAAGAGAAAGAGGGTGTCTAGTCAGCGGAAAGACGGTTTCTAGCTCAAAGAACCCTGGGATTTGGTCTTGATATGGATTGATGTGATTATCAAAGGGGATCTATCTGGTTAGTGGGTGGTATTGGCAGGATTTTCATTCAACAGTGAACACCATAATTTGGGTGACTCCAAGCTTTCAGCAGGCGGGGAGTTAAAGCTAGTGGATAATCAGTGACCAGCAGATGGTCAGGTCCCACCTAAGTCATTCTCAGCCCTGCCTCACCCACTGTCTTCTAAGTCAAACAAATATTTTGTTACACCCACTTACTTACACCCACTTACTTAGCATGCATTGATAAAATCTACAAACATAATTTGGTAAAATCTACAAACATAATTTTGAAAAATCAGTATGCTCCAAGAATCAAACAGAAAATAAATGCAAGAATAAATAATAGTATTTATCTTAATATGCCCTGCTTGTGCAGAACTACAGCGAAAGAGTGCTTCATAAACTTGACTGCGCATACGAATCTCCGGGGATCTTGTTATAAAGCAGGTTCTGGCTCAGCAGGTGTGGGGTGGGCCTCGGGCTTCTGCAGTTCTCATGAGCTTCCAGGTGATGCTGATGCTGCTGGCACACGGAACACACTTTTCGAGTAGCCTGGTCCTGGAAGGCATAATGAAGACATCAGAGTGTTGCACTGAGAAAGAGAACGCTTATGCTTGCAGCTAGACACAGGTGTCCTGAACTGGCAGTCGAATTACCAAGAGTGCTGTTGCTATTATTGATGTGGTTTTAAAAAATTCACGAACAATTCTTGGTAAAATTCTGATCAAAACAAAGTCTACTTTTCCCTTGATTTGCACAGCAGCGGCATTCCTGCAAAAACACTTGGTGTTCATGTGTGAAACGAAGTTAACCTCTAGGCTCAGTTAATTCTGGACACATTTTTCACCTAAAGGAATGTCTTGTGAAATACTCGAAATTTGTTGGAATGTGGGGCCACTCTATGTATGCAGGACTATCCCATGGATTCTGGGACATCTAGCAGCCTTGAATCCTGTCCACTAAATATCAACAGCACACCCAAATCATGTGACGATAACAAAAAATGCCCCTGTAAATGTCCCAGCTTCTCTGGGGCAGAGTCTGTCAGTGTGCAAATTAGCAAGCATGAAGGAAACTCATTGTGAGGGTTGGGCAAACACATGGAGGGTTAGGATAGAGACCCTACAAGCTGCTGAGAGGTAAGTGAGCCTGGGCGCCCTCTGACCCTCCAGCTGGCCCCTTTGCTTATGATTGGAATGTACTTCAGACTCTGCTGGGAAAGGGTTGGGCTGGACTAGAGCACCCTTACAAATGGTCATGTGCCTAAGATCACCCGGGGAGTGTGCTCAGCTGGGATGCTGGTGTAGCCGGTCTGGGTGGTTCTGTACCTGGGGTTCTGCCTTTCCAACAAGTGTGCAGGTGGTGCTGAGCTGCTGTGGCATCAGGTTTGCTCCACAAACTCTGAAAAGCCAGAGATGGGGCACTTACTCTGGGGGCGCTGGGGCTGGAGGTTGAGACTGCTAAAAGAAAAACCTTAGAGGCTGGGCACGGTGGCTCAGTCGGTCATCCCTGCATTTTGGGAGGCTGAGGCGAGAGGATTGCCTGAGCCTGGGGGTTCGAGACCAGCCTGGGCAACTTGGTGAGACCTTGTCTCTACAATAAATCACAAAAACTAGCCAGGCGTGGTGGCCCACGTCTGTAGTTCCAGCTCCTTGGATGGCTGAGGTGGAAGGATTGCTGGAGCCCCGCAGGTCGAGGCTGCGGTGGCCATGAGCATGTCACTGCATTCCAGTCTGCATGACAAGAGTGAGACTCCAACTCAAAAAAAAAAAAAAGAAAAGAAAAACCTTAGACAAATGACACTGAACAGAGTTTAATGGAGCAAAGAATTATTCACAGATGAGGAGCCCCTGAACCAGAGTTGGGCAGAGAGACTCAGCTCAGTCATGTGGTGGAAGGAAACTTGTGGACAGGACAGGGAAAGCAGGAGTGAGGTACAGAAGCATCTGGGTGGCAGAGGCTGGTTGCTGCTTGGCCTTTGCCTGTTTTGAAACCGGTGTGAGCACTTGGCCGCCTTTGATTGGCCAAAACTCAGTGATTGACACAAGAGGAGGTGACAGTCTATTGACACATCCAGCTAGGTGACAGATCACTGCGTACAGAGAAACTTAAAATACGTAAGAGGCAGCTTGAGGCTAAACTTAATTTCACAAAACCATCAATGTCTCAGGTCGAGGGGAGCCAGGGGCAGACACTCGGCTTCCATTTCTTCCTTTTTTCTCTGTGAGAGGAATTGTCTCCTCACTTCTTTGACCTTTTGGACTGAGGAAGATTCCGAGCATTTGAAGGAGAAATTAGCTTGTCCACATAGGGTTGCCGGTTCTTATCTTCTCTCGACTGGGGAGGGAGGAGGTGGGTAACTTTGCTTAAAGGTCATCTTAGGTTTCAACGGCACAGAATAAATAGTACAGAGATTCTATTTCTGTCATCCAAGGGTTTAATTAGGCATACTTTGACATACTGTTAATGGATATTTGAAAGCTAGATTTACTGAAGATAACATCTAATTCAGACAATTACTTACTGATGATTGAGGAAGTTCTCCGAAAAAACTATAAAGGGAAAACTTATTTGATTTTAGAGTCAGGAAGACAGCTACAGCACAGATCTAGACATTCTCACAGTGGTGTCCAGGGCCTGGACTAGGGGAGACAGCTGAGGTGCCCAGGGCCCCACACTGAAGGAGGCTTGGAGGCTCTCAAGGTTGTGCAGGTACATAGGTGGCACCTGAGGGTGAGTGCCTGACCTTGCCAGTGCCCGGGACAAGTGTTGCCAGGCAAACGGGGTTCACACAGGTGCTGACCCCTGTGCTAAGAACTGCATGGCAGACGCACCGTTTACCTGAATGTAGACAGCGTCCACATGTCTTTGGCTGATGACCTGTTATTAGAGTCATGCTTTGCATTAATATGTTTTGTGGTTGGCCATAGTAAGCCTCATAGAAATCCATGCCAGGTATTGCCTTGAAGACATACACAGGGAAAAATCTCAACACTCCTCTCAACAAACTTCTCATGCTCTGTGTCTAAAATGTCTTCTTGGTCTTCTTACAGGTAGAATCTTATTTTACCGTAGTTACGTAGCTTGTATAGTGACATTTTTTTTTTCCTGAGTTGGAGTCTCACTCCATCGCCCAGACTGGAGTGCAGTAGCCTGCTTACAGCCACCCCAGTGTCAACCTCCTGGGCTCAGGCGATCCTTTCGCCTCAGTCTACCAAGTAGCCAGAACTACAAGCATGTGCTACCATGCCTGGCTAATTTTTTGATTTACTGTACAGATGAGGTCTCGCCAAGTTGTCTGGGCTGGTCTCAAATCCACAGGCTCAGGCAATCCACTCGCCTCGGCCTCCCAGAGTGCTGGGATTACAGGCTGAGCCACTGTACCCGGCCCATAGTGACTATTTTGAAAGCTTACCTAAGGGTGAGCATCTCCAGGCCCAGAGAACAAAAAATAGACAAAACAAACCAAAAACAGAGCATAAAAGTCAAAACCACAAACCAGTACCCTTTTCCCTGCATGACTTTTAGTCATGATTAAGTCATGAAAACTTGTTATTTTTGAAAGATACTGTGATCCCAAAGGCCAAAGCCAACACTTGAAATCCTCTGTCGGAAAGGGCAGTGCAGAATGCTCATAGCTAGGTTTCAGTGGCTTTGTTTCAGGCCGGCTGCATCAAAGCCTCCCAGGGAGAGGAGTGGACATTTGGACTGTCAAAGCTCCATGGAAGGTGCGGACATTCGAGGGGGTGGAGAGCTGGAGCCCTGGGCATGGCGGTTTTCAGGGCATCAGAAGTTGCTCATGTTGTTTATTCACCATGTGCTAAATTGAAGATGTGTTATCAATTGAAAACATTTTATCTGACTTTGGAAAAAAACAAAATCATGATATCAATAATAAAACTAAAACAACAGCAAGAAAATCCCATGCCGCTTACAAATTACTTAGTTTTCATTTTTTCTCTCTCTCTCTCTGAGTCTTTCTCCAGGCCTCATGGGCCTGTGACCTCTGCAATGGGCTACGACCTGAATGTCTGTGTCCCTCCAAAATTCACACATTAACATCTCATTTCCAGTGCAGCAGTGCTAAGAGGTGGGGTCTCTGGGAGGATGAGATCATCAGGGTAGAGCCCCCATGAACGGGATGAGTGCCCTTCCAAAAGAGGCCCGAGGGACCCGGCAAAAGAGGCCATGTGGGCACCTGGCAAGAAGATGCTGTCTATGAACCAGAGTCTCACCAGACTCCAAATCTGTCAGCATCTTGGCATTGGACTTCCCAGCCTCCAGAATGATGAGAAACCCATTTCTGTTGTTTGTAAATTATCCAGTTTAAGGTAGTTTGTTGTAGCAGCAAGAAGTGCCCTTTTTTGGTTTCTGAAGTGTCCTCGCATGGGCTGTGAATTTGGTGTTTTTCTTGGTTTCAACTGACATTGTGCCTGAAGAGACAGCGGCCCAAAGTCTCATACTGAGAAGGGCCTCATGTTTGGCTTAATGTTCTGCCGTCACCAGTTTGAGATTCTTACGAACTTTTTTTTTTTTTGAGTTGGAGTCTCACTCTGTCGCCCAGACTGGAGTGCAGTGGCCGCTCCCGGCCACCGCAGCCTCGACCTGCTGGGCTCTGGCGATCCTTCCGCCTCAGCCTTCCAAGTAGCCGGAATTACAGGCATGCACTACCACGCCCAGCTGATTTTTTGATTTATTGTAGAGATGAGGTCTCGCTGCCCAGGTGAGTCTCGAACCCGCGGGCTCAGGCAATCCACTCACCTCAGCCTCCCAAAGGCGTGGGATTACAGGCTGAGCCACTGAGCCCGGCCTCTTAAGAACTTTTTAACAAGGGTCCCCTAATTTTCATTTTGCACTGGGTACCACAAATTATGTAGCTGGTCATGTCTCTAAGGACCTGAATATAATTGTGTATGGCTGTGATACAAGTGCTCATATGAATTGGTATTCTTTGTTCACTGAAATTATCTCAGTGTTTTTTCATGCCATTGTATATTCTTATGCCATCTTTGTGAGTTTTAATGATTTATATAATAGTCAAGTCAATCGTATCGATAATTAACATTCCTGTACCTTTATATTTCCCATATTAAGTTGCTTCTTATTTTTTACTAATATATATTCTATAGCAATGAGAATCTTTGTGCACTTAACTTTATCCTTTGAAGATGTTTACACAGGGTGCATTCTCAGGATGGGACCCCTGTGCCGAGTTGACTATACTTCTCAATTTGCTTGGGACAGAGCTGGTGTGGGCCTGGTATATGGATTAATCATGCTGCCTTTGTACTCAGAAGTGACGCAGATTGGGCTATAAATTTGATGTTTTTCTTGACTATGACTGGTATCTTGCCCATTGAGTATTTTTAGAAGGAGGAACTGATAAAATTGAATGACCAACAATAAGATATTATAACTCACATAATATTGAGGATAGCCATGTTGGAAAATAAAATACAGAGAAAATAAATGGCTTCTTTCAAAAAGCTTATCACAATAGGTTTAAATTCTCCACAAAAACCACATAATTAGCCGGGCTCGGTGGTTCAACCTGTAATCCTGCGCTTTGGGAGGCTGAGGTGAGTGGATTGCCTGAGCCCGCAGGTTCGAGACCCGCCTGGGCAACTTGGAGATACCTCATCTCTACAACACATTAAAAACAAAAACAAAAACAAAAAACTCCCACATAATTAGGAAGAATAGAATTAAATGAACAGTAATATATTTTGACATTTTTTTTTAACTTTTAGCAAATATATGATTATGAAGTCTTCCTGGTATTGGGGCAAACCACTTACACACCAAGATGTTATTTTTATTTTTTTAGATCCACGGGTAATCCAGGCATTAGAATAAAATTTCATTGATCCTGGTAATACAATTTAAAATTTGTAATAATTCAGAAAGACTTTAATAATTCTTCTCTTTGCTATATTAAGACAAAAAGATCTTTTTTTTTGTTGGAGACAGTCTTACTGTGTTACTAAGGCTGGAGTGCTGTGATGTGATCATAGCTCATTGTAGCCTTAAATTCCCAGGCTGAAGCAATCCTCCCTCCTCAGCCTCCCAAGTAGCTAGGACTACAGGTATGCACAACCACAGCTAGTTTTAAAAATATTTTTATAGAGATCGGGTCTTGTTATGTTGCCTAGGCTGATCTTGAACACGCAGGCTCAAATGATCCTCCCGCCTTGGCCTCCTACAACTGTGCTGGGATTATAGGCATAAGCTACGGCAGCTGGCCAGGAAACTTGGCAGTGCAGAGATAGTATAAGCAAGAGTCTAGGAAGGAGTGTTTCTACACTTGGGAGAATAAAGAATTTAAAGAGCTCAGTGCGCTCACATCCAGTGAAATGCCCCTGCATGCTGGGCTTTATTTATATAATAAGGTCAATTATATCTATAGTTAACATTCCCATACCTTAATATTTCCCATATTAAGTTGCTTCTTATTTTTTTACTAATATATATTCTCTCTATATATATTAGTGACTACTTAGACTCATGCTCTGATTTGCTAATTCAAATAATTCTCATTTATTTGTTAGATTAGGGTCTTCTTCCCAAGATGGTTGCCATATCCAGTTCTAGTTAGTATATAGACATGACCGTGACCATGGCAAAGTCTCATTTCTTTAAAATTGCGCATTATCATTTCATTACTTTTCCCCATTTCAGATAGACTTGACCCTTGGATTTGTTCCAAATTTCATGGTATTTTGCTTTTTCTC
Source organism: Carlito syrichta (assembly GCF_000164805.1). NCBI lineage: Eukaryota > Metazoa > Chordata > Mammalia > Primates > Tarsiidae > Carlito > Carlito syrichta. Next base: position 196,740 of record NW_007059660.1, read on the forward strand.
TTGAAGGCAAGAGACTGTACTTTTAGGATAAATGCAGAAACTCTAGTGTTTCTAAGATGCATGCTTGGAAATGACCATCATTTCCAGGATTTCTGGGGCAGAAAGATTCTGACTGGGTTGGGTGTCGTGGCTCAAATCTGTAACCCCAGCACTTTGGGAGGCCGAGGTGAGGGAATTACCTGAGCCCACGGGTTTGAGAACAGCCTGGGCAATTCGGCAAGACCTCATCTCTACAATAAATAAAAAAATTAGCCAGGTGTGGTAGCATGTATCTATAGTTCTGGCTACTTGGATGACTGAGGCAGAAGGATCACCAGAGCCCAGCAGGTCGATGCTGGGGTGGCCGTGAGCGTGCCACTGTGCTCCAGGCTGAGCGACGGAGTGAGACTTCAACTCAAAAAAAAAAAAAAAAGAAAGCTTCTGACTGAACGCTCCCTCATTCTGGAAGGAATGTGCATGTAGAGGTCAGTGGTGTCTGGGGTTGATGGTACTTGCCTGGGGATTGAAGGTGGGGCTGGAGGCTGGTCAGAACACCTGCTACTGGAAGGACAAAGGGTTTTGAAGGTTTGATGGACAGCTCAGACTGCTCAGGCTGACAGTCTTTTTTTTTTTTAATTTTTGAGATCTCACTCTGTTGCCCAGGCTGGAATGCATAGGCCCAATTGAGACGATCATGGCTCACTGTAGCCTCAACCTCCTGGGCTCAGGTGGTCCTGCCACCTCAGCCTTCCAAGTGGCTGAGACTACAGGCTTGTGCCACCATGCCCTGCTAGTTTTTTTGATTTTTTGATTTTTTTTTTTTTTTTTAGTGTGAGGTCTTACCATGTTGCCTAGGCTAGTCTCGAACTCTTGGACTCAAACCATCTGCCCACCTCGGCCTCTCAAAGTGCTGGGATTATAGGCATGAGGCACCGCGCCCACCCTGAGCCTCATTTCAATCTTATCTTTGATACCTAGTAGCTCTGTGACCCTGGACAAATTGGTCATCTTCTCTGGGACTGGTTTTGTTGTCTGCATATTACTGAGCAAGTTCTTCCTGGTAGTCGCTGGGTGGTGAGTTTGAACAGTGTTCCTGAAAGCGAAAGAAACAATAAGAGATGCCAGAGAGGTGACACAGCTGGGGACAAATCAAGAGAGCCGAGTATTGGGTGAGTCTCCTTCAGTAGAACAGGAGTCCCATTCCTGGGGAAGGGAGACAGGGGAGCTTTGGACAGGCTTAGTCACCTGCTAGCTGGGTCAGGGTGGATGGTGCGGACTGAAGCTGACCTTTTTTTCTCTTACCGGAATTCTTAACTAAAAGACTTGGAGTGTCACTGCTTGCTAAGAACTCACTGGACAGGGTTTTGTGACCATATTATCCTATATCCTAAAGTTTATTTTCCAACCTCACTATAGCACAACATCACATAACAAATAAAGAAGGAAATCAAAGTATTTTATGGCCCTGCAAAGCCATCTCTTGTGGATTCCAGACTCCAGAGAGCCTTGTAAGATGCTGATCTATCCTCTCCGTGGTCTGTCACATACGAAGGAGGCCCCCAAATAACCTGGAATTTATTTGTAAAAAATTGCCTATTTATTCTTACATATTTAAGCTTCAATCACCTTCAAAATACTCTCTGTTTGATGCTAGATACCATTCGAGACGCTTTTTCCACTGCTCAAAACAGTTTTTGAACTCGCCCATTTTGATGCTTTTAAGTGCTTCTGCTGTTTTTTGTTTCACCTCTTCTACATGGGCAAAAACATTTCCCTTTGAGGACTTTTTTCACCTGGGGAAACAAACACACAAAAAGTCACTCAGGGTGAGATCAGGGGAATAGGGACGGCGGGGTACAGGGGTCATGCTGTTTCGAGTCAAAAACTGCTGAACACGCCATGTGGTATGGGCAGGTGTGTTGTCAAGGTGGAAGAACCAGTCACCCGTTTGCCACAACTCAAGACGTTTCTTCCACCATGCAGTCTCTCACACCAGTGCTAACTGGTACACTGATACTGACGGGTTCCTAGGACACTTACCCAGCGAGGGGAACCTGGACCACAAGGGTCCCACCCTACCAAAAAACAATTCCAGTTTTCTTTGGGTCCCTCCTCGTACAGGACTTCGGCTACATATCAACAAATCTGGAGTTTTCTACCCCCTTTATCTTAGCAAAACATCCCCACTACTGATTCCCAAAATTCTTTAGATGGGCACTACAAATCACCAGTCCAGAAATCTTTGCATCCACCCATGACGTGCAAGCCCCCACTGGGAGATGTCCCTCCTTTCCCGGGCCAAACCAATGGAAATACTCCATGGATTGATTTGTTGGTTTCTTGTAAGTTCTGCCGTTCTAAGATGTATATAACCAACCCACTATTCAACCACCGTGGGCGTACATTTTCAGGACCTCCTGAGTACAGGGTTCCTGGGCTTAAGTCTCCAAGTTTGGGTCAGAATAAACCATCTTAAAATATTTTTACAGAGTTTGACATCTTTTTGTCAACAATGGCTAGCCCTGTATGCCCTTGCCAGGGACAGGCAGGCATCTTGTAGGGAAGTGCAGGCTCCAGTAAGTGTGATCTAGAGGCAACAAGCAGGGGTCGGTGGCCAGGGGGAGTATTGTGATGGCGGAAACCAGAATAGTAGGGACAATGGTGCTTCCGAGGAGAGGCTTTAGTGGGACAATAGTCATCCTGATTCTGGATCACCATCAGTTTGCTTAAGTAGTTGTTCTTAGCTGTTAGGAGAAGGTGACTTGTTTATAGAGACAATCCGAAAATTAGTCTATGAAAGAAAAACGATGTCCTCATTTGGGGGGGTCTCTAACATTAAAAGGTGAATGGAAACATGGTTTTAAAGAATTTGTGTAAGCAGTTCATGAACCAGGACGCATCAGACCAGAAGGGGTTCAGGTGCTCTGCTAAGTGTGTGCAAGGGTAGGGTTTTTATGAAGCAACCGCGCAAACAGCCAAAAAATCTGATTGGTTTGTTACACAAATGCTTTACGTGGCCTATCCTGCTGAAAAGTCCCTGTCTGGGTATGTGAGTTGGTGGCTTCTTACTGGTTAGCCTGAAGTTTCATTTCTCTTTCATATAGGCACTTACAAGAACTAGCTCCTGTGAAGTTTCACTTATGTTTGCAAATCAAGCAAGGTTAAGGTCACTTATGAGGCCTGATAGGCTTTGCCTGCTCAGGGATTCTGTAGGCTTCCATCTGAATTTACTCGAACCCTAAAAGTCACGTTTCACTTATGGAATTAGAAATGAATGAACGGATACATTCTCTCCTTTATTTCTCAAGGGTTGACCAGCTGCCCAATTTTGGGGATAAAGACTAAACAAAATACAATCTCCGTCCCTGAAGTGCGCTTGTGGTTTGGGGTGGAGACATTCGTTACAGTTTAATGAATATAACAGGGTATTTTTTAAAAATGACTTCTTTTGGCTAAATTTACCTTGTCTTGGAAGGTAATCCTGACCTCCTTTCTTTCTTTCTTTCTTTCTTTCTTTCTTTCTTTCTTTCTTTCTTTCTTTCTTTCTTTCTTTCTTTCTTTCTTTCTTTCTTTTTTTAGTCAGAGTCTTACTCTGTTGCCCAGGCTGGTGTACAGTGGCACGTTCACGGCCACCCCAGTGTTGACCTGCTGGGTTCTGGCGATCCTTCTGCCTCAGCCTTCCAAGCAGCTGAGACTATAGGCTGGCGATACCACGCCTGGTTAAATTTTTAAAAAATTTATTTATTGTACAGATGAGGTCTCAACAAGTTGCCCAGACTGGTCTTGAACCCCTGGGCTTAGGCAATCCTCTCACTTCGGCCTCCAAAAGTGTTAGGATTGCTGGCTTGAGCCACCGTACCTGGCTCTCTGCCCTCCTTTCTAAGAAGCCAGAGTCTTTGTAGACAGGGTCTTTCTCTGGCGTTCCAGTGTCTTGTTTTCCGCTCTATGTCTTACTTCCACTTTCTAATGTAATTTAGATTCCAATTCCAAGTCCTTCTGGGATTCTGTCAAGAAGTCAGACAACTTTGTGTCCTTGTTTCCATGACTGCCTCTAAATACACATCGTGCTGTCTCCTTCCCTAAGCACTCTTCTTTCCGTTTTTCAAAATTTTCTTGAAATCTCCTGTCTGCCAGTGAATTCTATTCTGTTTAGTTTCTTATGGTTTTTTTTTTTGGGAGGGTGTAGTCTTTCACTATCAGTAGGGTCCTAGAAGGAAGAAGAGAGAAAAATGTATTTGGTCACTTTGCCATTCTCTTTCTTTTTTTAAAAATTAAATTAAATTAAATTTTTTATTTTTTAATTTTTTTTGAGTTGGAGTCTCACAGTGTCGCCCAGACTGGAGTGCAGTGGCCTCTCCCGGCCACCGCAGCCTCGACCTGCTGGCTCCGGTGATCCTTCCGCCTCAGCCTTCCAAGTAGCTGGAGCTACAGGTGCATGCTACCATGCCTGGCTAATTTTTTTTTTTTGGATTTATTGTAGAGATGAGGTCTCGCCAAGTTGCCCAGGCGAGTCTTGAACTCGCGGGCTCAGGCAATCCACTCACCTCAGCCTCCCAAAGCACTGGGATTACAGGCTGAGCCTCTGAACCCAGCTTTTAATTTTATTTTAAAGATGTGGGATACAATTCAATTTGAAGCCAGAAACTATATTTTTTAATGTAACTCCCAGAATGGGACATAATTTTATTTCAAACACGAATTATCTGATTATCTCTGTAAATAAATCGCCTTCTTCTCATTGCTAAGAGCAGCTAATCTAATTGATATTGAGGAATTTTTAAAAACTTTAGTCTGTCTTTACAACATAAATAATATGATGTGTAGTATGCTGCTTGACACTTAAATTTTGTTAGTCTCGTTTTGTTATTAATGTAAAATTAGGACTGCACTTTAAATGGGTTTCATGCTGAGAGGTTGACACCAGCATTTTAGAAGCTGGAAAAAAGGATGAGTTTGATGAGTAGTGATCCTGTCATTTTTGTGGCTGAAGCAACTCTATAATGTACCTTTAAAAAAAATCACTAGATACACCTCCTTTCCTCGCCAAATACAATTCTCTTATAAATATTTATAGCTTTCCCTTTCCCAGGCTTTTCATTACAGAGACCTTCATTTTCCCTGATGTAGAGCTCTATTGAGTTTTTTTGGTTAATAAAGGACACACATTTTTCTTGTGAACCTAGTAAGAAACCAAATTGAAAAGAGCCAAAAATATCTAATGTTAGAGTTACTTTTACATTAAAAAATTATCCTTTTTTTAAAAAAAAAATCCACCAACTACAAAATAACTCATTTGTATTGTTTGAAAAATTGGAAAACACACACATAACCACATAAAAATAATACACAAAAATCACCTAATTTCGCCACTTCCTCTGGATCTGGCTAGTTACAGTTTCCTGTACATTTGTTTTGTGTCCATATGCGCCTCTGTATGAATTTTGTCATTTAATGGTATACCATGATCATCTTTTTATTAAGAAATATAAACCTGAATTTTAATGCCAGCATGCTATTCAAGTTTATAAATACAAAGATATATTAAACCAGCTCCCTACTGAGGAACATTTATGTTACAAAATTTTCATTATAATAAACAATAGCATGATGAATATTCACATAGGTATCTCCCCACATATGCATTGTCTCCATGTACGTACATTTACATATATGTATACATGCAATAAACACATGCACATAGGCACACACACATACATGTACACATTTCATATGTATAATCACACACCTATACATATGCACACGTATGTATTCGGACACATACTGATTCATTGACTATTTCTGAACGACGGATCCTCTGAAGTAGAATTTCTGGGCTGCAGGATATTCACATTTTGTGCTGTCAACTTGACCTCCAGAAGGGTGGAAGTATTTCCACAACCACAAACACGTATTCGAGTGCTCCCCTCTCCACACCCACCCCCAGCATTGACAAACCATTCTTTTAATATTTTCCAATGGCAAGTTTTCCATTTCCATCCCCAGATCCAATCTCTGCCCTTTCCTGCTTCTCCAGTCCTTCACCCCTCCCCCGCCCCTCGTCCCTCCCTCCTTCCCATCCCCCCCCCAGTAGCATCAGGGCTCTCCTTGCCCTCTGGCTTTCTCATGGTCCGCCAGTGAGGCACTGGCAGGGTGTAGACAGATGGGGCCAGAGTGAGGCCAAGGTGTTTATCCCTGAGCTTCTATCCTCCAGGTTGAGGTGGGTGGGCTACATCCTTCTCCCAAAGGTTACAGCTTCCTTCTGGTGGTCTCTGTTCTTTTGTAGCTCCAGTGACTACTCCTCATTTCCATTCTGCCCTGGGCTGGGAACTGGACCCTCCTGGCTGTTGCCAGCCTGGGGGCTTCAACATCCATGACTGATTTCCTTAGCCTCATCCACACTTTGGTAAAACGTCCTCCTGTTCAACTCCCCTGTCACCCTGCATGGCGTGCCGTCTGCTTTCTGCCAGGACCCTGACTAATGGAGGTGAAAAACATCTTATTTTTATGGCAACACTTTGTCTCACATATTAGTTTCCCCTGGCTTCATTTTTTTTTCTTCATTTAATCTCGTTTTTGGCATTGTAGCAGTTGAGTTTTGTGAAACAGCTGTATACAGTGAGATTTATTGGCCTTTTCCAGGTGATGTCACGTTTATAAAGTTTTTTTCCAACCCGATCATGGGAAATTTTCTTCTTGTTTGCTTATAATCACATATTTAATATTTATATCTTTAGTTCATCTGAATTTTATTCTGAATGGAGGTATAAATTAAGGATAATGTTTCCTTTGCCCGTTTGATGACAGATTTTTCTCCAGTTTCCCACTTGCTGACTGAATACCTGTTATTTCCCCACTAAGTCAAAGGCCCCCTTCCCTTGACTACCATCAGCCCTTTACTCATTCTGTTCTGTTTCATTGATTTGCACGTCTGTTCTGACTCAAGCCCTTTGCATTCCTGTAACTTATTTATCTTTTTTTTTTTTTTTTTTTTGGCCTGTGTGTGTTGAGGGTCTCACTCTTGCCCAGGCTGGAGGGCAGTGGTATGATCAAGACTCATGACAGCCTCGACCTCCTGGGCTCAGGTGATCTTTCCACCTCAGCCGCCTGAGTAGCTGGGACTATAGATGCACACCACCATGCCTGGCTATGTTTTCCATTTTTTTGGTAGAGATGAGGTCTAGCTATATTGCCCAGGCTGTCTCAAACTCCTGGGCTCAAGCAACCCTCCTGCCTCAGCCTCCCTAAGTGCTGGGATTATAGACACGAGCCACTGCGCCACCCTCATTAATATTCTTTTAAAATAGATTTTAAAAGAGTTTCTCTCATAGTTTTTCTTCAGAAAATTTCTGGATATTAAGTTCTCATGTTTCAAAATTTTGCCAAGGGGTGGGGTAGGCTGCCTCTTGGCCTGCAGTAGCATGTCAGCATGTTTTCTAACGGCTATGCTGAGGAAAAAAAGATGAAACTAAGAATAAGCTAAGTTTCCTCTAGGTTTCTAAAGGTACCTCCTTTCAAAAGCTATAAATTTTTTTTTTTGAGAACCCTCTCCTCCAAAATTGTCTAGTGATTTTATCTGGTATTTTATTATCTTCACATTTTATTTTGTAGAGAATTAATATCTTTTCAATTTTGAGTTTTCCAATTCAGAAACATTGTCAAGTGCATATTTAATTGTCTTTTAATGTCTCACTAAAATTTCCTCACACATCTTAGACAAGTCTTATTTATGCTTAAAAGCAAATTGTCATTGCTATTGTGGAATGTTCTTGTTATGAAAAGATATGGTGGGGAAGATAATTATTCCTGTTCATGTTTTGAAAAAAATCATTGGCAAATTTAAATTCAAACTCATTATGAGCTACTTTGCAAAGTGCTTCAATGTTTTCCCTAACATTTGTACTCATAGTAACTGAAATGGCAATTTCACATTAATCTATAGTTATGTATTATATAACATAATTGTTAATTCATAAACGTATAATGGGCTTCCACTTCTAAGACCATGTTGTATCTTAATATTTATACTTTAAATCTTACCAAACATTTGTGGCATGCCACAATAACCTTAAGAGGAAAGAACTCCATATTTATAAATTAATTATGTATAAAGATAAAAACTCCATATACATACATTTTCAGCAGAGCAACACCAATGCTAAAGAAAAAAGTGTGTGCGGTTTGCATAAACTCTCCACAGCTTTTGCTAAATGTGAACTATTTTTACATGTAAGATGAATACTGAACATTCGCTCTGGAGAATTTAAGCACACTTAATCTATAACTTTAAAAAATTACCACTATTTCACTTTCTAAATGAATTTAGCATTGTTGTAGAGAATTATTAAAGTTACAAACTCTTTATAGATACTCCAAACTCAATCTCTAAGCAGTTTCTTAAGTTTTCTATAGTGCACCTAAATGTTGTATTCCTTGTTTTCAGTTTCTGAATTCAGTTAATGAAGTTTCTTTTTACTGCTAATGTTCTCATTATTTGAAGAGTGGAATGTCTGCGTTGTCTGTACTCAGCAACCCGAGATACAGGAAGATGAAGTGGCTTATAATAGTGTACACTGGATCATTGCCTTGTTCAGGTTTGTTCCACCTTTGACTTTTACAATTGCAGGAGTCTTCTTGCCAGTCTGTCATCTGTCTGGATCATTGATCTTGGCCCTTTGTGCACTGACCTCTTTAAGGACAAGTCAGAGCATGTCTGTCTTGCTCAACCGTTTCAAAGAAAAACGAGAACCTTCAAAGCTTCCTTCACCTGTGGAGTGAGCTTGCAATGTCTAAACTTGCATTCAGATTCCTTCTGTCTCTTTTGTAACCCGAGGCTTTTAGTCAAACCAGTCTCCTGTGTCCTATTTTCCTTCCTCTTCTCCACCGTTGTCACTTTACCCAAACGGTGCTCAAACATAAACCGTTTCGTTATGTTTTTGTGGATTTTCCTCATCTGAAATAAACACTTCCATCTTTTTCATAGCATGTTCTTTGCGCCACTCTTGCTTAAAATTTTTATTGCACGTATTTTAAGAATCCTCTGACCTAAAAGATACCTGAATGGGAGGTAGAATGTCATATTTATCGTTGGATGCACACATGACCTAGCATAGTTCAGTTCTTACACCTAGCAGCTTGTAGAACTGAGTGGTGTTTTCCAATGCTAAGATTAACTATATGATGTTGACATTAGCCATAGTTGAACTTTTTTTTTTTTGAGTTGGAATCTCACTCCGTCGCCCAGGCTGGAGTGCAGTGGCACGTTGGGCTCTGGCGATCCATCCGTCTCAGCCTTCCAAGGAGCCGGAACTACAGGCACGCACTACCATGCCTGGCTAATTTTTGATTCATTGTAGAGATGAGGTCTCACCAAGTTGCCTGGGCTGGTCTCAAACCCACGGGCTCAGGCAATCCCTTCACCTCAGCCTCCCAAAGTGCTGGATTATAGGTTAAGCCACCGAGCCTGGCCCATAGTTGAACTATTATGCTGAAATTGAATATGAACAAATAAAATTGTAGTTTTACACTATAATTTATTTGAAAGAAGGGTGAAGCTGATTTTTAAACATTATTTCATACACATGAATGTATTTCTCCTTTCCCATGATTCCTTATTTAACTATATAAAATACTCTTTTAAAAAATATGAAGTAAAAAAGTAATTTCCTGGTTTTAATTTCAGTGGAATAGAGTATATTAAATAATTGATGTTTTTTTATAGGTGTCATTTTTAGTAAGTCAGAGTATTGTTACTTCATTTTTAACTAGCTTCTCTTTTAATGAGAGCTTAATGTTTATTTAGGAATAGTTAGCTATTCTAATTAGAGAAGGGAATTTTACCAGTGGAAATGTAGTGAAGATATTCATCATGAATATTTCTGTGGATGGTGTATGGGGAATTGTCAATGGCTTAATCCAAATAATTTTTACTTTTGCATTATTTTCTAAAAGCAAACTTTGTGTAATCATTTTTGCATTATTTCATAAAAGCACACTTTGTGTAATCAATCATTTTTTTAGTGGATTATTGCAGCTGTCATTTCAGAGAACTGGCATTGGCTGTAACTCTTGTTATTGCTACGGGGAATAATTTTACTAGAGACTTTCTAGTAGGTGGTAAAATAATTTGGTTGGTTAATAAGGCTTTTTTTCTATTGCAAGAAAAAGGCAATTCTACAAGATGAGATGTGGCTTAACACTCTTCACATTAAACTAGCTCTAAATGAGGATGTATCTAGAAGGATTCTGAACATGAATCTCATCTATTTTCAGATGGGTGCACATGAGCACTGGCGTTTTGAGAGCGTTTAACTGCTGGGCATGGCCCAATTTATTTTGATATAGGAAGAGACAAAATGATTTTAAAAATCTGCAGTGGATCGACGGGAAGGGAAAATTGCCGTTTCCTTAGGGATTTTTGAACATAGATGAAGTTTTTGCCTGTTTTTCAATAAAACTTGGTTTAGACTTCTGTCAAATGATTTAGGCAGAAAAATGACAAAATTTAAAAGTCAAATAGTAATGATCATTACCAGTGCCCTATGAATTCCTAGAAAGCCTTCTTTTCAGAAATTTTGTATTCCTCTTACAAGTTGGGTTAAATTGTGTGTCATTGTTTTGAATCGGTTCTATGATTGCAAAGTGAATTAAGCTTACTTTTCCATGTCAATGAATGGATGAATTCCTAGCCAACTGTGGGCTTCCAAAATATCACTTTTTAGACAAGGCGGAATAATGTGGAAAGTGTATGTATGTTGAAAGTTCAGATCTGAATTACAAGTCTTCCACCGCTCCTTAATACCTGAGAGGCATGGCAAACTTACTTCGCCTCAGCCTCAGTTTCTCCTCTGTAAAATCAGGATAATGCCTGTGTTGAGTAGTTGTTTTATGAATGAAAAATACCGTCAACAGACCGGGCTCAGTGGCTCAGCCTGTAATCCCAGCACTTTGGGGGGCTCAGTGGCTCAGCCTGTAATCCCAGCACTTTGCGGGGCTCGGTGGCTCAGCCTGTAATCCCAGCACTTTGGGAGGCTGAGACAAGCGGAGTGCCTAAGCTCGCGGACTCAAGATCAGCCCAGGCAATTTGGCAAGATCTCGTCTCTACAATAAATCTAAAATTAGCCGGCTGTGGTAGTGTGCACCTGTAGTTCTGGCTACCTGGAAGGCTGAGGTGGAAGGATCGCCGGAGCCCAGCAGGTCGACACTGGGGTGGCTGTGAGTGTGCCACTGCACTCCAGCCTGGGCCACAGAGTGAGACTCCGACCCAAAAAAAAAAGAAAAGAAAAAAGAAAAATACCATAAATAGAAAATGCCTATGATTGCCTGTTATGTCATACAGGCTCCAAAATGATAGCTATTTAAGCAGATAAAATACTAATATATAATAATGATACATTTATAAATCAATGACGTGGGTGTTTGGTAGGAAAGTCTATGAGTGAGGAATGTCTGTAAAAAACCAAGAAAGAAGGCATATTTCGTGTTCTGGACAAAATGGAGAAGTTACAGGAAAGAGTGTTTCCTTTGAGGCAAAAAAAAAAAAGAAAAAGAGGAAAAAAGTAAGTGGTTAGAAGATTTCTGCATAAGGAGCAGTCTTTGCATCTATCTTTTGGGTGGTGCTGGGTTGAGCAACTTCATGATTCTACCGAAAGTGATTTTCCCGTCATTCTTAGGTATGTGGTATCATGTACCGTTTTCTAGCTCAAACAAATTATTTTCCAACAGGACAATATGCACATCGTTCTACTGTACCAAGTGCATTTTACTTTCTAGAATTCTTGATGACCTTGGGTATGATGACATCTCCTGAACTGATACCAATCATCTGGTTGTCTATATTACCCAACTAACAGAGAAACTTTCCAGCAGTTTATCTGGCTTTATTCTATTTTTGCTTTCTGCTGTTACCATATCCCTTATTAAAACACATTCACATGAGTTTGAATAACTTCCCAGGGGAGTTGATGTGGATAAGTCATCGTTCCTTTTTGTGCTTCAGTTTCTCTGTGGCTTCCACGGAATGTCTGCTTTTGCCCTTGGGTGTTTAAAGGCCGCATTCTGTAGCCTAGTGTTCTTTCTAATTATAGAAGTGACACAAGAAAAAGCAAAAGTATGTAAGAAGTGGAGAACAGAGTCCCAATGGAGACCGTCCAGAGCAGAGGGATGAGAAAGAGTTTAACTGGGTGTTGAAGAAAATTGACGAATAACTTATCTGGGACTTAGAGATGTAGACTTGAGTGGTAATTGATCAATGGATATCGCACAAAATGAAAACAAAAATCTGCTATATTTGGAAAAAGAATAGTATGGCCAAAATAATGAGGGAAAACATTATTAGAAATATATGTATCCACTTTAGTATGCTTGTGAGAAGCCAGGCAAGGGAGAAGCATGCTCTATGAAAATGATAAAAATCTCCATGGAAATGTTAAAATGTGAAGGAGAAAGAAAATTTAAGGGTTATTGCAGAGCAAAGAGAGACATGTAGAATAAGTGCTTATAAAAAGTGTTGCCGTTTGAGTAAAAAATGTTGCCGTTTGAGCACAAAACGATTGCAGTTTAAGAGGAAAATTGACTTCTCTCCTGTTGAAATAAGAGGACAGGTGTTGTAACACATAGAAGAGCTATATATACTAAGATCGAATGAACAATGATTTCTGTAAGCAGAAAGGGGCAGAAAACAAGAGTTCCCAGGTGACATAGTGTAAAAAGAGAGATTTACTATAGTTGATGAATGGTGGTCTCAATAGAGAATGGCGAGTCTTCTTTTGCATTTGGGAAGCAGGTTCCATGTGTCAGAATTAGTTAAAAATCACTCTGGAGGCTCACAAATAGGGATGCGGTTAGCCCTCGTATGCTGGAAGCCTCTGTTACATGGAGATGCAGATGAAGACAGGCAGCTTCTGCCATCGAAAGATGTCTATGAGATGTTTTAGGTGGACACACTAGATTACAAAATGATACATGTAGTACAAGCTTATTTATTTATTTATTTTTGGTGAAGGAAAAATATATATGTGCTCCTAGAGGAAACATTCTCAAAGCATATTCACCGAAGCGTTCAAAGTGGCTACTTAGCAGCATTGTGAATTCATTCCTTCTTGCCTCTCAATGTTTATTGAACAATTATTACATGCCAGGCACTGTGCAAAGCTCTTTGTGGGTATTTTTGAATAAAACAGACATGCCCCGTGCTCTCCTGGCATTTAAATCCTAGAGAAAAAGGAAACACCTTAGAAATAAATAGATAAAGGTAATGAGACACTGATGAGTGCTCGGAAGGACACAAACAGAATTTGAGGATGCGGAGGAACAGAGCACTGAGACAGAGGAGGGTATCTTGGATGGGCTGGTGGGCTGGCTAGGCCTCTCTCTGGGGTGCTAGTCAATCTGGCATTTGAAAAAAGGTGTGAGAAGCCAGGCTTTTGAACAGGCAGGAGGAGAACAAGAGAAGTGTGGAACTACACAGACAACACTTGTCTCTCTCTCTCTCTCTTTTTTTACTCAAGAGGCTCCAGAATGTGGATTTAGGGAATAGTCTTATAAACGCAGAATACACCAGAGTAAGTTTGTGTTAAAAAAAATTTTTTTTTTTTTTTTTTTGCATCATACAATCTTTAGAATAGTCATTCTGCTATTTGGACATCATTTTTAATAAGGGAGAAAAAGCAATAAAAATCAGGAGAAAGATGACCAAGTTGCAGAATGGCCAAAGACCAAGGTCTCTAGAATTAATTGGCAGTGAAAGTTGTCAGAGACGCAAGGAAGGGACGTTTTCACAGTGAAAACAAGAAGGGGGAACTTTGGGAAAGTCAAAGGTGAAAAGAACAAGCAACGACTATAACGTATGTTGTTAGCTGCTAGATTTTGGTGGGTGGAAAATACAGAGCAATGAGAATCAATGAGATGGGATCATGAAGTGACTCACTGAATCCATTTTATCATCTGAAAGTCACACACCACAGAAAAAGGAACAACTCTCCACCAAGTCCTATAAGACCCCGCTCGTGACCCACTGCCTTCGTGGAAACTTCCTGACCCTTCCATGCACAGTTGGCGCTTTCTGAATTCGTACGGCATTTATAATCAATCAACACTATAATTTACAATAGAGCAATCAATTCTAGCACTTATTTGGGGCTAACTTGTTTATTTTCTAATTGTTTTATGAATATGCCTTCTTCCCAATAAGGTATATATTATTTATGTGTTTCTATAGACTCAACAGTCATGATCACATAAAAAGTGCTCAAAAAGTTGGTTGAAAAGAAGAACCACTTAAAAAATTTTACATAGATATCTTAAATATTTTATTTTTCTTTGAAACGTAATTGGACATTCATTTGCCAGTCTTTCATGGCAAGGCAAAATTCTTTTCTTGGAGCATGAGTTTGTTGATTGAAGTGCCATTTTGTCTTCCCTGTATACAAGTCACCCATTATTTGAATTAGCTACGGTTCTCAATTCCTTGAGCGAGATGTTGAGGCACTCTAGAGAAATTTGAGAACGTAATTCTTCTGGCATTTTACCTTTTTCTTCAGTCGTTTGAAAATTGTTGCTCCCAGACTTGATTCAACTCTAGTATTTTTAAGAAACTTGACTTTAACTTTCCAAAAGTATTCAGCTGAGAGTTTATAGAAACAACTCTCTTTTTATTCTCACACTTATCGATGAACAGAGCATTCAATTAAATTACACCCTTGTAATAACAAGTCCAACTGGCATTAGTAGTTTGGAGACAGAAATAAATGACTCTGGTTAAAGTGTAACTCAACTGGTGTAATCCCTGCCATTAAGTAGACTCATGAAAGTCAGCACACTGTCGGCATAAGTCAGCGTGTTTTCTGGAGGGGTTAGGAGAGCCTCAGTTAACCTACGACTGGGTGTGTAAATGGAAGAAAGTTATGTGGGTTTCTTCCATATTAGCTTCCTATATTCTTTTTTTTTTTTTTTGAGCTGGAGTCCTACTCTGTCATGCAGGCTGGAGTGCAGTGGCATGGATGCTCATGGCCACCCCAGCGTTGACTTCCTGGGTTCCAGTGATCCTTCTGCCTCTGTCTTCCAAGTAGCCAGAACTATAGTCGCTCGCTACCACACCCGGCCAATTTTTGATTTATTGTAGAGATGAGGTCTCGCCAAGTTGCCCGGGCTGGTCTCGAACTCCTGGGCTCAGGCAATCCTCGCGCCTCAAAAATATACCACTTCTAAGAGTACTTAAAAGTTTTGCCTCCAACCTTTGAAGCGAAACCAGACTTGATGCTGAATAATTAACAAAAAGGAGAAAGACAAATGTCCCTAAATGATTTAGGATGTTCCCAAAGTGCTGGGATTACAGGCTGAATCACTGAGCCTGGCCTGTGTATTCATTTTTTAAACATTTCAATCTTCCAGCTTACGTGATGGTTTGACAATGATGGCCCACTGAAACAAGTCTTGTGTTAAAGAAAGGCCATTAATCAGTTTCCATAAAATAGTAACGTCTCATAGAGGAAGGTTATAATCCTCTTTGCATTAACTAAGAAAATGCTCGTCAAGGGGTTCATACAGTGTACGGCGCGTGATAGACATGCAGCCATTCTTAGTTGAATCTTTTTTGTTTTTTAATTTTTAATGTTAAAGATGTGGGGTACAATTCAGGGTTGGGTATACAGATGTTCATTATGCAGTTACCCTTGTTTTAAAACTTTTTTTTTTCTTTGAAAGATGTGACGTACAATTCAGGGCTAGGTATACAAACGTAGTTGAATATTAATACATGATTTTCTTTGAAGGTGAGTGAAAGTGCAGCATCAGGAGGTGTGTTTGAGATAGTCTATGGTGGGGATGGGGGTGGTGCTCCTTTCCTGAAAGGTATCTGAGCTCCTTCGGTTATTTGGGAACAAACCTTACCTTTCTGAGACAGAGAAACAGAGTTGAGGGTTGCTTAAAAGGAGAGTCCCCATGCTTGGAGCCCTGAGTCCTGTCCTAGCTAAAAATTGGGAAGGGGAGGGAATTCTCTTTGCATCTCAGTGAAAGCCCCAAGCCATCTTTATCTGTTGCAGTAGTTTAAAGGGCCCGCCCACAATCATCATCAGGAAAGTAGATCTTCACCCAGAAGATGTCAGTGCCGTGTGTCCCGTATCTCATTGAGCTCCTGCATAATGAGCAGGTGACATCAACGCATCTATGCCTCTTGGGGCTGTATGTAGAGCAGTGGTTCTCAGTCTGTGGTCTGGGGAGTCCTGGGGAAGGAGCTCCCCCAAAATCTTTTCGGGGGATTCATGAAGACAAAACCATTTTCATAACAGTACTAAAGTGTGATTTGCCTTTTACAATCTCATTTTTCACTGGTATACAGTGGAATGTTCTAGAGGCTAAATGATGTGTGATATTGCAACAGAGTGAATACAGAAGCAGCTAGAATAATACAGGTCTTATCTATTGAGCCGAACATTAAAGAGATTTGCAAAAACGCAAAGAATGCGATTCTTTCACTAATTTTTCTTTTGTTTTGAAAAAATATAGTTTTAAAAAATACAATATGCTATGGGTGGTAACATATGTGTTTATCATTATTTATATATGAGTTAATAAATGCATATTTTAAAATGTTCTGTTTTAATTTCAAATACAGTTGAGTACTGGTATCACCCATGTAAACAAAAGCTCTTTGGAAATTTTAAATGGGTAAGTATCACCCATGTAAACAAAAGCTCCTAGACAATTTTAAAAAGTAGAAAGAGGCCCTTAGACTAAAACGTTGAGCACCAATGATGTAGCAGAAGACAGCTTGGGTGGAACCCCAGAAACGGAGAATCGCTAATGACCAGTTAGCATTTAACAGATTCTTTGATTACGAATATATTATTCCAACCACTTCTGAAGGAAAATACATCACTTTTATTTATTTATTTATTTGGAGACTCACTCTGTCGCCCAGGCTGGAGCACAGTGGCATGCTCCTGGCCACCGCAGCCTCGACCTGCTGGGCTCAGGCGATCCTTCTGCTTCGGCCTTCTAAGTAGCTGGAACCACAGGTGTGCACCACCACGCCTGGCTAATTTTCTGATTATAGAGATGAGGTCTCGCCGAGTTGCCCAGGCTGGTCTCGAACCCCTGGGTTCAGGCAATCCTCTCCTCTCAAAAATACACCACTTTTGAGAGCACTTAAAAGTTTTGCCTCCAACCTTTGAAGTGAAACCAGACCCGATGCTGAATAATTCATGAAAAGGAGAAGACAATTGTCACTCAAGGAGTCTCCGGGTGGGAGAAGAACTGATGTGAGTGAGTTGTCACGCCTGCATCATGGCACCGTCTTTTATGACCAAATGGAAAAAGTTCACATTTCCCGAGTGAGCTGTGAAACTTCCTCAAACATTTCTGTTCTTATTTTCTTTATTTAAAAAAAGGAAGAACATTCCCTGAAACAGCAATAGGGCTAAATGTCCTGGCTGCGGCTCACTGTAACAAAGTGCCCTGGACTAGGTGGCTACAGCCAGAACGTATTCCTCATGGTTCTGGGGGTGGAGGTCAGGAGTCAGGGAGCCCACATAGTCAGGGTGAGAGCTCTCTTCTGGGCTGCATACTGCCCACTTCTCGCTGAATCCTCATGTGGTTGGAGACAACTGGCTGGTTCTCAGGCCTCTAACCATGAGTGCCTCAGAACGTCCCGATCCCAGGTTTGGAGTCTCCACCCTCACGACCTAATTACTTCCAAAGGCTCCGGCTTCTAATACCATCACATTGGGAGCTTCAACATGTGAATTTTGAGGGGGGACACAAACATTCGTCCATAGCATGAAACTAACGAATACTGGCTTTAGTAATTAGTAACCCCTAATTATTCTGAAAGTTCATCCTTGAGTGTGCGTTCCTCAAAATATCATTTCTCATTTTTTCCCATATTGCAAAAGGAATATATATTCATGGTAGAAACTGCAGATAAAGTGGAGAAGCAAAAAGAATTAATAAAAAAAATCACAAGAGGATTCTTCTCATGAAGATAACTCACTCCATTCTCATTTTGATAAGTATACTTTCAGTCTTTTTTGATATGTAAATATAGACACATACTGCTTTGTGATTTGCCTTCGTAAAAATTGGTTAGTTTTCTTTATTAATGTTGGTCTGTGTTACAGGTGCTGGCAATTATAAGGCGTTGTTTGAACTGGTAAAGAAAAGATCACTGCTCAAATGGCAAGCCAATGTAGTAACCATTTTTTTTTTTAAAAAGGGACTTGGATTCTCCAAATAGTGGAGATAATTTTATACGGAGATTGATAGTGTGTTTAACTCCAGCCTTTTAGTGGCAGTTGTTATGTGCTGTGATTCATCATTGTGAATTATGATGGATAACATGACCTATTTGTTCATGTTTAGTTTTGGAGGACTGCTAACAATAGGTGATATATTCCAGCGATATCATTAAGATTCAAGAGCCACTCCAAAGGCGGGTCCTTGGAATAACATTTCATTAATTGCCCACATAGTTTTCAATCAGTGGCTAACCCCTAATGATTCTGAACGTTCATCCTTGAGTATGTGTTTCTTAAAATAACATTTATCATTTTTTTCCCCATGTTGCAAAAGGACTATGTACTCATGGTAGAAACTATAGATGCGGAGAAGCACAAAGAATTAAATAGAAATCCCAGGCGCGTTCTTCTCATGAAGATAACCCATCCCGTTCACATTTTGATAAATCTTCTTTCAGTCTTTTTTTGATATGTAAATATATACACATATCTTTTCTTTTGCAAAAACAGGACCATGCTATACACACTGTCTTGTAAAATGCTCATTCCCCCAGCAGTATTTCATAAACATCTTTCTTTCACGTATCCATTTTATTAGTATTCATGCTATCGGAAGCTCTCCATGTATTTTTATCACCACTATCTTAGATTATGAAAAGGTATTATGATGACTTGAAGGTTGTACTACTCAGGATTCTTGGTTGCAGATAACAGAATACGACTGTCTGAATTTCACAGGAAAGGATGTATTGGCAGGTCCCAGGATGGAGAAGGGAGCCAATCAGGCTCAGGAAAGCACAAGAGAAGCACTAGAATGTTCTGCCTAAGTATGTGCACATCTAAGACCTAGACCCACCTGCTTGTCTACAGAATCGATTCCATTCAGAGCAAAGAGAAAAATAGAGGCCAGAAGGGCAAAGGGTGAACTGATGTAAATGGAGGGCTCCTGCAGCTGGGAACCAGAGGGTCCTTCTGCAAATGAGGATGGCCACCAAGGTGGCCATCTCACGGTGGGAGTCACGTGCAGGCTGGGCAGGCTTGCATTTTCCACTGACTGCTGTGTTTAGAGCACACGTTTTCGTTATTTATTTGAATGATGGGAAGGACCACAGTGGGCTACCCTGAGGACGGTGGCAGTCGGCCAGAGGCAAAGGCCGCTCGGCCTGTGAGATGTGAGCGAGGGTGGACATGGGACTTGAAGGAATTCCAGGGACATCCGGCCTGTGCCTATCATGGTGGCACATCAAGCCCTCTCCTCCCCCTCTTCCCCTTCCCCTCCCTTAAACTGCTAAGTCTGCGACCATGTGTTAGTCTGACTGATATAACAGCTTGAAACTAGGCCGTTTGAAATACAGGATGAATTCTTGGGGCCAGGCGAGAAAATATGCCATTTTGAAAAGGCGTCTCCTACTGAAATCCTTGCATAATGGCATTCAGCAGCATTAAAAATGACATGGGAAAGAAATAGTACATCGAGAATAGAATTGCTCTCAGCTTTATGTAGAGTTTTTCCAGAAAAATGTACTCTTGGTGGACTCAGTAAAGGGGGCTGTTGTCTACACAGCACTGGCTCTGGGGTTGGCAAGGGGTCTTGGTCCCCACCCTTCTCCTCGGCCCCTCAGCCCCTCAGCCCTAAGAGCAAAACACACCCTAGTGATGCTCAGTGCTTAACATGTGACCTTGGTGAGCAAATTAGTGTTCCGGTCTTTGCAACGTAAAAAAAAATAGCCCTTGTGTTTTCTCAGAAAATAAAGACTTTACAGTGTTGGCAATGGAAGGGCTGAGGAATGGGAAATAGGTGGGGGAGAAAAAGGTGGGGAGCTCACCTCTGTGGAGAACCTACTAGTTTTAGTTCCTTTGCACATCACTTCTTGGGTTAATTCTCCCAAATACTCCGTAAATGGGTTAATTGATATTTCCATCTCACAGAGGAGTTAACTAAGACTCAGGGAGTTTATGAGATTTGCCCACGACCACAGATGCTAAGTAGAAGGAACCAGATTCAAATTGCGGTTTCTTCCACTTCAAGCTGATTTCACCATAATACTTGAGGACCAGGAAAAGGAAGAAGGTGGATGCTGTAGTGACGGGAGGAGGGAGAAGAAAAACAAATGTAGGACATTTGTTAATGTTGACATCTTTATTTGTAATTGATTCCCAATATAATATATGCAAAATGATCAACATGTGATTCAAATGTAAAGAACTGATTATTAACTCTTTTTTTTGAGTCTGGGTCCACTCTCAGGCTGGAGTTCAGTGGCATGATCACGGTTCACCGCAGCCTCAACCTCCTAGGCTTAGGCGATCCTTCTGCCTCAGCCTCCTGAGTAACTGGAGCTACAGGTATGTGCCACCATGCTCGGCTAATTTTTTGAGTAGAGACTAGGTCTCACTGTGTTGCCTAGGCTGGTCTCAAACTCAGGGGCTTAAACAATTCTCTTGTCTCAGCCTCCCAAAGTGCTGGGATTATGGACGAGAACCACCAGCCTTAGGAACTCAGTTTAAAGACATAGTAGCTAACTGCTGATTACTATGAAAACTCTGTTTCTCACATTGTCATGTTCTTTGCATTATCTGAAGCATTTTCATGATAATTCATTCTAATACGTGATAAGTTTTGTAAATGGCTCTATCGATCCATCCATCCATATTTCTTCATTTGTATATCTTACATATATAAATACACACATAAATATACCCCCCCAGAATATTTTAATTCTGGGGACGTATCTAGGTTTTTACACTATTTAAAATAACATTTTCTGTGTATATTAATAAAAATATTTGCTCATTGAAGAAAAGCTTAAAAATGTGATGAAAATATAAATCGCCTCTATCTTATAAGTCAATGGAAATGACTATTTGCATTTTATTGTATTTCCCTATCTCCTACATTGTATATGTACAGAAATCACTTTTGTTTTGAGAATATTATAGACACAGTAAGTTATAAAAATAGCACAGAGTTGTTCTGAGTTTACTTCCCCTGGTCATGCCCAATGGTTATATTTTATAGAACTCAAGTACAATATCAGAAGCCAGGAAATTGACATTGGTATATTGAGTGTATGTAGTTTTTTTTTTTTTTAAATCACTTATATGTGTATTTGTGTAACCACACTGGTATAATTGATGTACATAGTTCTGTGTCATTTTTTAAAATCACGTGTATATGTATTTTTTAAATTGGATTTCTGTAAAATCTGCTTTGTAACTTGTCTATATAACTATATACTGTGTTGAGAACATTTTTCAATACAATTAATCTCTCCTACAATGATAGCATTTTTAATGTCTGTCTAGTATTCCGTTGTGTAGACATATATCTACCTTCGTGCATCTTAGAAATTAAGTAGACTTAGGTGGTCAATGGCTATGGACCCTTTAAAAATATTGACTGTATACTAGTAAATTGCCTCTTGAAATGTATCAGTTTATACTCATGTGAGCCAAAATGAATGATGATGTCCATTAAACCAGTGATGTGGTGAACATGAGTATTAGCATTAAAAGAAATCAATACCTATTTGATGGGTGAAAAGTATGATTTTATTGTGCCTTGATTTGCATATATTTAATTTCTAGTGAGGTTGAATACTTCTTATGTTTGTTGAATATTTATATGTCTTTCCTATAAATTCTTTCTTTCTATACTCTAGCCAAATTTTTCTATGGGGGATTTTTCCTTTTATTTATTTGTAAGTGTTCTTTATGTGTGAAGGCTATTATTCCACAGTAACATTTTTTGGTATGTTTTGTTTCAGTTTAGCATTAGGTTTTAAATTTTGTTTTTAATGATTTTGCTCTATAGAAAGCTAAGAATTTTTGTGTTATCAAAACCTATCAATCTTTTTTTTTTTGAGTTGGAGTCTCACTCTGTTGCCCAGACTGGAGTGCAGTGGCCGCTCCTGGCCACCGCAGCCTCGACCTGCTGGGCTCCGGCAATCCTTCCGCCTCAGCCATCCGAGTAGCCGGAATTACAGGCGCGCGCTACCACGCCCGGCTGATTTTTGGTTTATTGTAGAGATGAGGTCTTGCTGCCCAGGCGGGTCTCGAACCCACGGGTTCAGGCAAACCACTCACCTTAGCCTCCCAAAGGCGCGGGATTACAGGCTGAGCCACCAAGCCCGGCTTTTAAAAAGTAGTTTCTGCCTTTGGAGAGTCCTTTTCCACAATGAAATAATCAAGTTACAGATTCTTTTTTTTCTTTTAGAATTTTTTTTTTTTTCTGAGCCAGGGTCTTGCTCTGTCACCCAGGCTGGAGTGCAGTGGCACAATCATGCCTCACCGCAGACTTGACCTCCTAGGCTCAGGTGATCCTCCCTCCTCTGCCTCCCAAGAGACTGGGACTACAGGGGCATGCCAACACTTCCAGCTAATTTTTTTGTAGAGACAGGGTTTTTGATATGTTGCCTATGCTGGTCTCAAACTCTCAGGCTAAAGTGATCCTCCTGCCTTGGCTTCCCAAAGTGCTGGGATTTCAGGCATGAACCACTGCATCCAGCTCAGAATTTCTCTTTTACATTAAATTCTTTGAGCTGACTGCTTTTCATTTTAGTGAATATTATAAAGTAAGCATCTAATTTAATTTTTATTCTAAGTTGTTAGCTATCCCAGTCTAATAACTATTAAAAATAAAGTCCTTTTAGGTCTAGCGCGGTGGCTCATACCTATAAACCCAGCACTTTGGGAGACCGAGGTGAGAGAATTGCCTGATCCCATGGACTCGAGACCAGGCAAGGCAACTTGGTGAGACCTCATCTCTACAATAAATCAAAAGATTAGCTGGGCATGGTGGCGCGTGCCTGTGGATCCAGCTACTTGGAAGGCTAAGGTGGAGGGATCGCCTGAGCCCAGCAGGTCAAGGCTGCGGTGACCATAAGTGTGCTAATACACTCCAGCCTCGGTGACAGAGTGAGACTCCTACCTGCCCCCCACAAAAGCCCTTTCCAATACTCAGAAATGTCCTGCATCATATATTAAAATCACATGTGTCCTGCACAGAGGACAGAAAATGAATTTGAACTCAATTCATTCATTCACTCTTCCGTTCACTCATTTCACGTGTATTTGGCACCCACTATGTGCTTTCAGTGCAGTGGTTAAAATAACACACAAGATGAACAAGGTTGTCTCTTCTCGTGGGGCTTTCATTCTTTCCAGGAATGGGTTGGGGAACGGAAGAAGGTTCTCGCAGATAAAAGTATGAAAACGGATAGAATTTCTGTGAGAAAGAAGCCATGACGATTGCTCATGCCCCCACAGCCTGGTCCACCACGCTCCCACCTCTTGCCTGGACTGTCACCATGCTGTCCTGACGCCTCCTGGATTCAAGTTGGCCCTCTCTGGGGCTACTCTCCTGACAATAGTGGATCCCTCATACAAGGCGGATCACACCATGCCTCTGCGGATCACACCACGCCTCTGCTCGGGACCCCTCCGTGTCTCTCTCTTCACCGTGTATTTTTCGCTGGGCAGCAAATGTCTACATGCTGGTGGCTTGACACACACTTGTTATCTCACAGTTCCAGGGGGTCAGGAGTTGGGAGTAATTGGGTGACCTTGCTATCCGTTTTCTTTCTCCCATAGCACAGGTTGGCCTCTCTCTCACCCCACTAGAAAGGAAACGCCCCTTTGCTTGTGTTCCTTTGATAGGTGCTCGGCACCCACACAGTGCCTGGCACACAGCAAGCACTTAATAAATGCATGCTGAATGGATGAGGTTGGGAACTACTTAATGAAGGAGTGGTGGTGAGGACATTTGATCTGAGTCTTGGATGATAGGAGGCCTCTGAAAAGACCCGGGGAACCATCCTTGCAGGGTCCTGCTTTAAAAAGAGGTTTGATATGAAAGCACTTCCGAGCACTTTTCAAACACTTTCATTCCATCTATGATGTGGGTATGGTTATTATGGTAATGATACAGATGAGGAAACTGAGGCACGGGGGAATTAAGTAACTCGCCTACACGATCACAGCTGGCATTTAAATACAGGCAGAAGGTCAGACGGTGGGAAGCCAGTGTCTGCAACTTACCATGATGCTTTGCTGCCTTCTGAGGCCCAGCAGGTGCAGAGGCCCTGAGGCTGGAACACGCTTGGGGTTGTTGGGAGGCCAGCAACAGGACCAGTGTGACTGGTGTTTATTTGGGAATGAGAAACGTATATGGACCGAGTCTAGAGAGGCAGACAAAGGTGGGAACGCCTTTCAGAATGAGGGAAAGAGTGTGGTACAGATTATTCTCATTGCTGGAGGCTTTCATCGCTGCTGATGTTATCTGTTCCAGGTTACAAAAAAATTTTATCTGGGTCCTAGATGGATAAGAAACTGGGTGAAGAGGAAGAAAGAAGTAAAATGAAATAAAATAAAATGTAAAAAAAAAACCCCTCATGAACAATTCTGATTCCCATGGATATCTTTTTTTAAAAGTTACGTTAGACTTATGCATGCTTCCTGGGCTCCCTGCTCTATAGCTGATGGATGTCTCTCTCTATATATATATAAACTATACAAACTGAGAATTTATTTAGTTTTTAATGCAATTTGCTCATTAATTTTAAAAATTTATTATAAAAATGTGGGATACAATTCAGGGTTAGGTATACAAACGTTGATTATGCAGGTACCCTTGTTGATGAGGTGTGCCTCTCCCTCCCCTAGTAGTTTCCCTCATCTGCCAATCCCACCCCCCCTGACAGTTTCCCACTACTGCCAATTGCTTTCTTATAGTATTATAATTGTTCGAGGTCCGCTTATGAGTTAGAACGTATGGGACTCTGTTCTTTGTTTCTGTGATAGATCACTCTAAATCCATCCAAGTTGCCGCAAAGTCCATATGCTTGTCCTTCTTTATGGCTGCATCATATTCCACTGTGTATATGTATATATTTTTAAAATTATATTTTAGTATCTTTTTCATAGTGAGCTTTCACTTCTGAAGATGCAGATGGTGCAACATTGGAACTTTTGGAGAAGGCCAACAGAAAGGAATCCCGCGCCCTGATGTCAAGCTGCAACCCATCCATAACAGTCCGACTCACTTTCAGAGTTCAATCTTATTCTTTAAACAGCTTTACTGAAGCATGTGTTACACACCATCAACGTCACCCAGTTTAAGTGGCTAGTTTGATGACTTTTCAGCGTATTTACAGGGTGGTGTGACCATCACCACATTCTAATTGGAGGATGTTCCCATCATGCCAGTCAGCAGTTACTTCTGGTCCCCTCCCACAGTCTGGCGGCCACGAATTTGCCTTTTCTAGACGTTTCGAGAACATGGCATCCTACAGCGTGTGATCCTTCATGTCCAGCTCCCTTCACTTTGCCTTTTTTTGAAATTTAGGATGCGCCAGTCCCTCCTTGCTTTTATTTATTTATTTTATTTTGGGGGTTGGGGGTCTCGCTCTGTCACCCAGACAGGAGTGCAGTGGCATGATCACAGCTCACTGCAGCCTTGACCTACTGGCCTTGGGCGATTCTTCCGCCTCAGCCTCCCTAGGAGCTGGGACTACAGGCGCACACTACCACGCCTGGTTCATTTTTGTTGTTATTGTTTAATTTTTTGTAGAGCCGAGGTATCATTATGTGGCCTAGGCTGGTCTCGAACTCCTGGACTCAAACAATCCTCTCGCCTTGGCCTCCTAAAGTACTGGGATCATAGGCGTGAGCCACTGTGCTGGGCATCATGGCTTTCAGTTGCTGAATAGTATTCCATTGTATGGATATACTGCGTTTTGTTGATTATTCATCAGTTGATGGAGAGATAAGGTGTCTCTACTTTTGACCTTTATACAAACAACTGCTATGCGCATTCTTGAACAAGCCTTTATGTGGACAAATGTTTTAATTTTTATGGAGTGAGATTTCTTTCAGGAGTAGAATTGTTGCTTTTTGGGGTGGGGGGGGTGGGTGGATACATTTATGTTTATATTAATTTTCAAAGTCTTACGACCAGAACAATCTACATCATTTTATTTTGATAAATTACCATCTTCAAAGGATTTTAATTATTTTTGTTAAATGTAAATTTGTAAGGTTAGCTTTTGTGATATACTCGAACTTTTAGCTTACTTAAACAAGGCAAATCTTTGCCTTTCACAATGCTTGAAATATTGATAAATGCTTTCTCTATGCTCATGGATTTTTTTTCGTGGTGCTCTTTGTGATTTGAGTAAAAAGTCTCTAAAATTAAGATGTCCTCTAAATTTTTGTTTTGGCACACACAATATATGGAGTTATTTCTCTGTCTTTAAGATAATCTCCTGTGGAACAGGAGGTTTGAAAATCACAGAGTGAATATCTTTCTTCTTTGTTATTTTAGCTGCTGACATTTTAAATTCAATTTAGCAGTGGCCTTATATTTTTAAAGTTAATGAAGTGGATTTCAGGTTCAGTTAGCAGTAATTTAACATGACAATTGAATCATTAGTGAAGCTAATTATTAAATAGAAAATTCACTGTAATAGTCAAGCACATAATGAAATAAAATCTTAAGTCCAAGTGCTGAGAGAAGAGTGGAAGCTGGCTGGTGTGTAGCTTTCATTCTGAAGCAGCACAATCTTCAGGCTGAGAGCTGGACATCCTGCCCATAGTATTATTTTCAGTGGCTGACGTCTAATTTTTAGGTTCATTTCTAGTCGTGATTTTATTTAGCGAAATTATATGGCGTGTAAAGAACTTTGTTCCACAACATTTCCAGCTTGGTGTCTAATGATAAATACATCCATTATCCTATTTATCTCTAACTCATATGCCAAGTGGAGTCATTGCCATGTTCATATCATAAAAATAAATACAAATGATACTATTATAAACGCCCTTGTAGCTTTATTTTGGTAAGCAAGTGCATGCATTTCTTTTGGGTGTGAAGCCAATTTGCTGGATCATGAGGAATGCTGTGTTCAAAGCACACTGACCCATGATACTTTGCTGCCTTTTAAGGCATAGGCAGTGCAAAGGTCCCGAGGCTGGAACAAACCACTTCCCAAGACCAGACCATTTCCCAAAGGGGTTGACCCACCTGGTAAACCTACTACCAGTGTTTGAGAATGTCTGTGACTCTATCTTATTTTAACAGGTAAAATTGTCTATCTACAGAAAAATGGATGAATAAGTGGTATGTCTCATCAGTTGTAGCTGCTATAACAAAACTATCTAGACTGTGTGGCTTTAATAACAAACATTTCTCACAATTTTGGAGACTAGGAAGTTGTTAGCAGATTGGGTGTCTAGGGAGAGCCCACATTCTGGTTTATAGATGTCTTCTCAGTTTATAGATGTCTGCTCAGAAGGGAAAGGGGACATTCTGGAGTCTCTTTTGTAACGTACTAATTCCATTTGTTGGGCTCCACCCTCATGACCACATCAAGTCCCAAAGGTCCCACCTTCTACTACTGTCACCTTTGGGGTCAGGATTTCAACACATGAACTCTGGGAGGCATAAGCATTCAGTCTATAGCAGGTGGCATGTGTATGCAGGGGAATACTACACAGCGATGAAAATGATATGCGATTCAGGTAACAACACGAGTGAATCTCAAAGATATCATGTTCAATGAATAGAGTAAGACACAAAGTGAAATAGGCTATATGATTTCTCTTTTTATAAAGTTCAAAAAAGATCAAATTCAGTGGTGGTGTTAGGAGTCAAGATAGTCATTTATTTGGGGGAGCAAAAGCAACTTTTAGAAAGGAACAAGAGGGTGACTTCTGAGTGCTGGCCATGTTCTTGTCCTACGCCTGGATTTTTTCACTGTTATATTTCTTTGAGTTGTGTACTTAGTGATCTATACACCTTCTAAGTGCGTGCTGAACTTTAATAAAAAGTGAGAGACAAACAGGTATTCTGCTTAAAAAGCTATTTTTACCTTCTTTGAATTTAATCGTAGTATTGATTTGAATTTAAACAATCATTAAAGTGAAATTTACTTAAAAAATCTCTGCACAGAGATACAACTCCTAAATATGTGCTAGGAATTTCCTACCCTAATAGAGAAATTGTTTGCCTTTTATTTGGGGATTTTTCTATGGCTGTCTTTGCTTTTTTGTTCCTTTATGACACTTTTAACATTCTGCTATTTTATAAGATATTTCAGTTTAATGACATTATTGTATGTCACTCTGATTCATTTCAGAACAATTTTAGCTATGTTTTATATAATTATTTTGTACATTAAAAAAATAGCTAGCATTTTAATTTTCATTGCTTTAACTTTACAAATTAATTTGGAGGGCACTAACATTTTTATAGACTTTTTTTTTTTTCTTCATCCAGGTCTATGTCTCTCAATTTATTTAAGCCTTTTCTCATGTCGTTGAGTATTTGAATTTTTTTTCTCTTAAAAACTCAAATGTAATCACAATTAATATATAAATACATTCTGTTGTTAAAAAAAACCCAAAACCCAAAAAACCCCAAAACTAATCACTGGGCATGATGGCTCACACCTGTAATCCCAGGCAAAGGCAAAAGTATTGCCCGAGTCCACGGGTTTGAGACCAGCCTGGGCAACTTGGCAAGACCATGTCTCTACAATAATTAAAAAAAAAATCGGCCGGTGTGATGGCACGCGCTTGTAGTTCTAGCTACTTGGAAGGCTGAGGCTGAAGGATCCCCTGAGTCCAGCAGGTTGAGGCTGTGGTGGCCATGACCAGTGTGCCACTGCATTCCAGCCTGGGAAACAGAGTGAGACTCTGACTCAAACAAAACAAAACAAAAAGTAAAAATGCACTGAAACGTTACAGATAAGTCTGTAACCCCAAGTTCAGATCTATCGCTTCCTCTCTATAGGGTAGCCACAGTTATCAATTTGAAGCATATCTCTCCAGCTTTTCTCTGCACCTACATATGTGTAAATATACCCAGAGAAGACATATGGCATTTCGGTTTATGATTTTTTTGTCTACGTGAAGAGTGTCATGTAATCCACACTTTTTTGGGAGGTGGGGTGTTGTTTTGCTTTCCTCCCCACCCCCAACATTATGGCTCAAGATCCCTTCGTGCTAGGATAGTAGAATTCTCTCACTCCGTTAAATTGCTCATCTATATGCAACAGAATGGGTACATTATGGGTTGTTTATTCATTTTACTGATGAGCATGTAGATCATTTTCATTTTTCATGATTGTAAACAATGCTGAATCCCATTCTTACACTCATCTACTGGTGCATGCTTACAAGTTTTTCTCTAAGTAGATTTTGAGACATGGAATTGGTCAAAGGGTATAAACATATGAAATCGTCATAGATACTGCCAAGTCTTTTCTACAAATGTTTTTCCCCATTGGCATGCCCACTAAGAATGTAAGAAACTCTCCATCAATTTGTCAGATATTGAAAGCCATGAGAGACAGTAAAAATGCATGATTACTGCTCTCATGGAGTTTACAGTGGAATGTGATAATGTATAGGAATAGTTGTGACATAAGGCAATACAAATCGTGCCTTAAATGTAGCTGAACTTGTAGAAGTGATAGCTTGCAGTGCTTGGCAATGGGAAGAGGTCTTACCCTATCTCAGCCTGGGCGAATTCTTCCCAGCCAAGAGGGCAGGCTCATAAACACAATTTGTTGGCTCACTGAATGGATTCTCTTTTTGGGAATCAACTCACAGTAACCAAACTCACAGAGCCTGAAACACAAAACCAATTTATTAATGTACAGGAGATAAGATGTGTAAAGGTCCAGACATACCCTCCCACAGTCCCCTTCTGTCCATGTCTACCCCACACCAAAAGCTAAATTATCACTAGAATGTCAGCTAACTTAATGTTCTAGAAAATATACCCACGTGGCAGTCCTTTTTTCATGGGTGTCTTTGAGGCCTCTCAATTAGGAAAAACAATTTATAATCCCGATCCATGAGCGTGGAATGAGAAAGAGAGAGAAGAATGGAGTTAGTTACAGGTCTCACCACCTCCACGATACGAAACACACCTGTCCATGGTCATACAGGACGTCTTCTGGGCACAGCCAGCCTCTATCTGGGACACTACTGGGATGGATCTAGCTGACACTTTTCTCTGGCATTTTCTCTTCCCTGGACTTTCAAGAATGGACACTCCTCCATCTGGTGGGCATGTTGTTTCCCACTACAATCAAGTGCGATTCTCTTGAATAGATGGAGCAATCCATATATTTAATTCCAATAATAAAATCAATAATTACAGTCAGTAATGTTTATTTAGGGCTTATGATGTACCAGGCACAGTTCCAAGTGCTTTAAATACATTGACTCATGAACCCTCTTGAAAGCGTCTTTCTCTGTTTCATTTTTGTCCATTGTGTATTGGTCTGATCGTTAATCTGTCCGAGGGAGCAAACCCATTTATGTTACATATACATTTTTGAAGTGACTCTCCACATAGGTGCAACATATGGAAACAGATTAAGTCACAGCAGGAATTCTAAGTGGGAAGACGCTGATCAGGTCAATGAGGGAAAATTTCTCATGAAGGAAGAGAGGAGGTCTTAACGGATGAGTGGAATTTTTATTGACAGAGGTAGGAAAAAATTTCATGCTTTAAAAAAAAAATAACATTTTTCCTCCTTAAAAGGTTAAGTTTCACTTATCTGGAAAGCTTGCTTACATAAAATACTTCATGTCTTAATAATACCTAATAAAAGATATGTGCTGTATAGATAATTTGCTATGGGGTGGGGTGTGTGGGAGAGAATATGGGTGTTTTCATGTAAAAATTTTATTGTCTGATTAAACTAAATGGGCATAAAACAAGACCGTCATTGGCTCCGCAAGCCTTTTCTTTCTAATTTTGTTTCTCATACACTCGTACAATTTATGTCTGATTGAAAATGAGACTCAAGAGATGCTCTTAAAATCCAGTAGGGGAAATTAGAATGCTTTGACCTTGATTGCGGCATTTGTTATTTTAGAGGCAAAAGCATCGGTGGTCACTTATAAATTGTGAGTCTGACCGACATTGCAGAGCTAGCAAATTTCCCTGGGAACCTGATCAATAACACACTGTTAAAAAAAGAACCTTCCTTACAGCCTTTCCTTATTAAAAAAAAAAAAAGAAAGAAAAAAAGCAAAAAAAAAAGCTAAGGTTGACAGTCAAGAAAACAATTTGTTCAATATCACCCACTCTCCTAGAATTCCCATCAGGTAAAATTGCTCACGATTTCATAGTCACAAAAGCATTCATTTAAAATAATACCGCTGATTTTCATTGCATCTTAAATATAAAAGCTATACCTAGGGACTTCTGGACAATTATGGTCGCAAGCTAGCTGTATCTGATATTCCTTCTTCCACCCGGCACAGGAAAGACTCAAACTCACAGCAGGGAAGTAAATGAAGGGAAATAAAGTGAGTTGCATTTTGGATGACATGTGTAGTAGCTATCGCTGATAAAGATGGATTGAGAATCCAGTTCCTGGACCACACACCTCCTGCCTGCTTTTTACATCTCACTGTATCCAGAGGTTTAAAGACGTCTGGAGCCAATCTCCAGTCCAAGGCTGCCATCTTCTTAACCGGGATTTCTCGACCTTGGAACGAATGACATTTGGGACTGGATAATTCTTTGCTGTGGGGTCTGTCCCGTGCACTGTGGAATGCTTGGCGGTATCCTGGTCTCTGTTCACTAGATACCAGTGGCACGCCCCATTCTCACCCCGGCTGTGACAACCAAAAATGTCTTCAGCTATCGCTGCATGGTCCTTGAGGGCCAAAACAGCCTCCAGTTCAGAACCACAACCCCAAGCGACCACCAACAGAGCCTGGAGCTTCTTCTCTGCCCCATCTCTCTTTCTTGGTCACCGCCGAACCCTCTCTTTTCACCTTTTTTTTTCAGTCGGATCTCACTCTGTCGCCCAGGCTGGAGTGCAGTGGCATGATCACGACGGTCACAGCTCACGGCAGTCTCAACCTCCTGGGCTCAGGTGATCCTTCTGCCTCAGCCTCCCGAGTAGCTGGGACCACAGGCATGCACCACCGCTCCCGGCTAATTTTTTATTTCTATTTTTTCTCCCCAGGGACACCAGTTCTTCTACTTTGAAATCTGGAGAGCAATATCTTAGAAAACACTGAGGCCGGGGAGGGGGCGAGGGGCCAGCAATGGCTCATTGTTTTGGGGAATGAAGTCCACACAAGCACAGCATTGTACCCACAGTCACGACTGTGAGCGGGAAGTATGCACTGAGTCAGGCCTGACGTGACACAGAGCAGAGTTCCAGGGTGGTCAGTGCAGGAATGGTAGACCCGGCACCCCCCGGGTCACATACCGCCTGTGTAACAATGGGGTGCACGTTACATGTCATAACCGCCCCCCTAGTACCTGCTTCTATCCAAGTGTCCACCTCAAATGCTCCCCTGTATAGAGATTTGGAGGCAGGTGCCGAAGTCCAAAGCATCAGCATGCCCAGAGAGTCAGTGCTTGGGTGCTCATTCACACATCCCAGCAGGTCCATGCTTTGAATGTGACCCTTCTGCCCAGAGTGGCCAGCGTGTCTGAAATGGCTAGTGTGTTGGGTATAATTCATCTGATAGGTCTAGTGTGTCCACAGTGTTCAGTTTGCTGAGGTCGATGGGGTCGACATTGTTTGTTTGCTTTTCTCTGGTGTCTCCTAGATGTTACTATATGCCCAGGTGAAATCTGGTGTCTTTAGGAGGGAAAGTCATCCTAGGACATCCATGGCTGGGTCTGGGTATGTGCCTGGGCTTTTGCAAGCCACTCTGGGTAGAGTTTTCCACTGGCTTGGCTGTTCGGCTTCATCAATAGCTACTTGGGGACTTCCAAGAAGGGAGAACCATCCAGCTTTGGCCACACCCCACCAGGGATATCCACCAGGAATGAGACTGGCTGGCACTATTTTTCCTAAACTCCAGTCTGGGACCTGGAGAGCTGGGTAACAGGATTTCTTTTTCTAACCCTCTCCTAGCCTTTCCCTCTCACCCAGCCCTGCCGGGGGCCAAAGAATCCCCCATCAGTAGCCTCAGCGTATTTCTCTCACCTCCAGGCTTTGTGTAGTAAAAGTCCACAAATAGTAGATGCTAAATAAATGAACACCCATAGACCATCCAGTCTCCACAATATATGGCCTCAGCATATTTCTCTCATCTCCAGATTCTCTCGTTTTTTAGTTCATATATTCATCTAGTAAACATTTATTTAGCGTCTACTATGTCTAGGCATTACTTGATGGGTGAGGGTTGTAGCAGCACATGTGTGAGACAACATCCTTATTCTCTTGGAGCTTATTTTCTGGTGGAGAAAAGTCTACGTGAATAAACAACCAAACAAGTATATCTTAGGTTGCAATAAGTGCTGTGATGTCAGTAAAACCAGGACATGAGATATTGACTGGACTGGGTGGCGGGGGGCGGGGTAGGGAGAGCTGAGAAGGTATGGCTGTTTGAATATGAATACCAAAGACCTAGGAAAGTCTTAAAATAGCCCCATATATAGTGGAGGCTGGATGGCCTACGGGTGTTCATTTCTCTCTTGTTTCTTCCTAAGCACACTGCTTTCCAAGTGTCCATGTGTCTCAAGGAAAATCGAGAGGCCCAGCTTCCATGTCTGGCCTGGTGTATATCACCCAGTCATAGAGGGGGTCATCTTCCTTATCAGCGATTGGTCTAAGATCTGCTTCCTGCCCAATCAGCATATACTATTATCCCATCTTTAGGGATTGGCTTAGAAATGGCCACATGATCTGATTTGAGTCAATGAGATGGGAAGGCAGTTTTCTGGCAGTGCTTGGACGTTTACTGCTCTTAATAGGAAGGGATGGTCTGTCTCACTAGCTGAGAACAAAAAGCAAGCAGACCCCGTTGTTCCTAGCAGCTGGCCTAGGGCCACAAGGCAAAATACCTATGAGAGGAAATCTGACACTGGATTGCTGAGTGAAAGGAAGGAAATTGCCTGGTTCTTGAGGACGTCAATGAACCCTGAGACTAACTGATCTCGAAAGTCTGCTCACAGGCCCGCACTACTCCTGTAAGGCCTGGGCTTCTGTTTATGCACAGAGCCGGCAAGAGAGGCCCCAGGAGCAGCCTTCAACCGGCGATGGACAGGAGGTGATGGATGCCCACCTCAGCTTTCTTGTTCCTTGCTGGAGACAGCTCTGAGCACGCTATGTGACAGAGAAGCCTTCCCCAAGTAGGAACATTTATCCGAGCTGTGAATGACAACAAGCAATCATCTGTGAGAAGAGTGTTCACAGCTGAGGCAGCAGGTTGGCAAAGATCCTAATATGGTATTTGTTTTGGCATGTTCCAGAATCAGAAAATAGGAGGGCAATGGTGGCTCGGCCCTGGTTAGCAGACAGTTGGGGTTCTGGAATCTGGGAGTCTGGCAAAATCGGCCTCTTCATCTTGTTTGCAGGTTGGCCTTGAGCAAGACATCTAATCCTTCAGAGTATTAGTTTTCTCATCTTTAAATGGGCTTAATAGTAGCACCCACATGACAGCATTGTAATGAGAATCAAATGAGCTTACGGATGTGAAGTGTTTATCACACTCCCTGGCCCGAAGTAGCTACTCTCTCATCTAGATTAGGTTTGTTTGCCTCATGTTCCATTTGCTATGGATTTTATGTCTTTTTAGGGTCATTGTCAGAATGAGCAGAATAAAATTACACCCAGCAGAACCCTGGAACAACGAGGTGCAAACCACTGCTGGTAAACCCCAAGGACCCAGAGGTAAGCATTTTTTAAACAGAGAGATTATCCGCCTCCATTCCCAGCTCTAGCTGCCCCCGGAGTTTCTCTCTTTGCCAGAAAATCTGGAAGCACACTTTAAAATCTTGCAAAGCGAAAGCTAAGTGTATCATCTGAGCAAGAACACATCTTCTCCCCTGTAGCAGCGTCTGCTGGAAATTATCGAAAGGCAATCTGTCAAAATCTGTAAAGACTGTGGCCCACAGTAAACGCTTAGGTCAATTTGTCCATGCAGTAAGATGAAAAACCTGCTGCAGACATGCTACTGAGAAAAGCCGGGAGTGCTAATGGGTTCCTCTGGAACACACGTAACTAATTACGCGAGGGCTTTGACACAGGTGTGGTGGGCTGCCGTGAGAGCTTGCCTCTGGGCTGTGTACTCGAGTGGGAGGTTATCACTGCCGGAAAGATCTGGGTGTTCATGTGGCAGTTTCTTGTGGAGCAGCGTTCATGGGGAGGGCCGTCATCCCCGGACTGCTGCCTCTTTAGCCCAGGCTCAGCTTGCCAGGAAGCCACTGCAACACTGCATATGCTAATTGCACAGATGACTTTGTGCAGTGATTCCAGAACCTGCCTGCGGAAGGGGAAAATTCCACCCAGAATGCATTTAGTGTGCTATTGTGAGTCCGCAGGGAAAGCCATTGAATTAGTTGTGTGTATTTGCTTGCAGCAACAGAGGCCGATGAAATGCGTTTCACCTCACCCACCGGTAGGGCCATTTCTTTTAGAGCTTTCTGTCTGAGAAGTCTAACCAAATAATAGAAACTGCTCAGAGTTGTTTATCTAGAGCAAGTCATGTTTTTCTTACCTCTAGTCAGCTCCTAAAATAAACCTCTACATTTAGTCAAAGGCTACTTAGTGACCATTTCTATCTACCATCCTAGACTTGTTTTCTGTAATTAGGGGCTATGAAAAGTGAAATGAAGGGGCAGAGGTTCAGTTCCTAGCTCTGCCCCTCACTCATTCTTTGACCTTATTAATGTTATTAGCAATTATGCTAATATTTACAACAGCTTACCAGGTCATCATGCTTAACCATTCACTGACACCCATCTCATTGAATATTTGCAGAACGCCTTTGGGAGGGAGATATATTATCACTATATCTTTTTTATGGTTGAGAAATAGAGGCTTAAAAAGGTCAAGACACTTGTCCAAGGTCACACTCTTATCAGATGACTCGGTTGCACTTAAACTTGAGCCGCGTGACCAGGCAGGTCATGTCTTCCCTGCATATTCTACCTCACCTCGGACCTGGGTTCTTCGTCTGTATTGTCTTAACGGAGGCATCCAGGGCTCTGCTCAGGCTGAGTTTCCAGACGTGGCATGGAAGAGTATGGACTGGCTCACAGCTGAGAGTGTAGAGCCATGTGTGGCTGGAGCCAGGACTGCAGACCCTGGGAGGGCAGGGTGGGAGACCAGGGTGGGTCTGATGGGCTCAGTCCCAGCTCAAGGGTCCAAAGTGGAGGACTGGCATCAGGAAACCCGCGGGACTGAGCGAGCGAGTTGGGGAGGCAGACGGGTGGGACTGCCAGAGTCTGGGGGGCTCCAGCAGTGGGACCTTATCTGAGGAGGTCCAGGATGGTGGGGGCGAGGCTGCAAAGGGCCAAGCACATTACTGTCGTTCATGAAACAGAGGTAATAAAGCTCCTTGTCTTACATGGAGCTTGCCACGAGCCAGGGACATAGTCTATGTGCAAAACATCCTGCAGACTTGAAGGGGAGGATCTTTATTACAAAGTGCTGTCTGTGTTTGTACACACACGATAACATGCATCTGTGTTTCTCTCACAGCAACCTGACCTAGGACACATCAGTTGGGTTCAGGACTAGATGGAGGTAAGAAGATTGTTTTGGTAAAGAAAGGGATTAGACGACTTTTCAGCTTTGTCACACGTTCTGAGGGGACATGAATAGTGTTCAAGTGTACCAAACAAGTGAGCACTATTGCAATACGATGCCCTCACGCTATGGTTTCTAGATGATCATATATGCTGTATTGACAGATTGGCTCAGGATTTAAAATGCATATGGTAGATTTTGTTTTTTAGTTGCTGATCGCCATGGGCTAGTGGCAAATGGAATCTTTCGGGTTTGTGAGCGCTGGCTTCGTTGCAGGTGGAAAGAGAGCATGACAAGGAGAGTTGCATTTGGATGCAAAGTCCGTAAAGGAGACCTTCGGACATCACATGAACACCCCTGATCTGTCGAGTACAGGCTGGAGATGGACGGAATGGCTCGTGGGGTCACCTAGAACATGCTGCCGGGGTTCTGTTTCCCCTCTGCTACCCAGAGACCCAAAAACAGCACCCCTGGGAGGCAGGTGGTTTCACATGGCAGCTACAGGGAGCACATCCAACAGGATGGTGAGGCTCATGCTGGATTCAGCTGGCGGCAGGACTAAGAAGGAGGTGGGCAGAGGCACAGCTGTCCCCTGGCTTGGAGGCCTGGCAGGGACGGCCAGCAGCAGAGACTTCGCCCCACGCTGAGAGGAAGCTGTGCAGAGATGCTTCTCTACTGGGGATGCCCTTAGCTCCCGCTGCAGGCTGCTTACTTCAGGCAGAATAGGAAATAGGCGTTTCCCTCCACCGGTCTCTGGATCACCCTCTGAGAGGGGGATTCCAAGGTCAATCAGGAGAAACACGTGAGCCCAGCCTTTCAGTCTGTGGAGGAGACATGAGGCAGAGGAAAACTTACCTTGTTCCAGGATGAATAGGGTAAAACCAGAAGAGCCGATGAAAAGATTCTGAAGCAGAAAAATGGAGCACACACTTTCCGGCATGTAGAGAAGCACAGAGTTAAAAATAACAGCGAGCGGATAGCTCAGGAGCAGAAGTAGTGATTAAACAGAGCAGCTAATTGAGGTTTCTAAAAAGGAGGCCAGAAAGGAAGAGAATGACTTTCTGATATATAGAAGAAAGCTTGCTAATCTATGGGAGATCTGAATCTCTAGAAATGGCTGGTCTATCTACATGAATGAGAAACATTCAGACATATCCTGGTGATACGTTTACATTTCAAACACTTCCACAGCATTTAGGGAGCAAATCAGGTGGCCAGCAAAGCAGGCAAGGAGTCCTATTTTCCCTTGACAGTCTCTCAACAATTAAAATTTAGTAGAGCATAGAGTGTAAGGATAGATGGACCAAAGTTGGGTGTAAGAATGGTGCAAAGACCTTATTCTAGTAAAACTACATATACAGAATATATATGTGATAAACATTTCGTTTCTGAAAGGGTGGGCAAAATGGCTACCCATTCCCCCACCAAAAAAAAGAAAAGAAAAAGCCCTGAAAAAAAATGACTGAAAAATGAACTCTAGCTGACTTAAAGACAGAGAACTCAGTGATAGGAAAACCATCTTCCAGAAGGGCAATCAAGCACAAGTTAATTCTACATAAACTAAAAGTGAGGAATTGCTGCAAGTATGGTTTTAAACCAAAGGAAAATGTCAGAAACAAATTTGGAAAGAAACATACCTAATACTACATTTGACAGGGCCCACTGTGTATGTTTGTCCAAAGTACCTGACATATAGTCCATGCTTAGAAATATTTATTGTATGAGTATAGGACTCTACCACGAGTGTAGAAATAAGTTAGAGAAATAAGGATGACCAGAATTTTGAGGAAGCAGAGTCTGTTCCTCCTGCCACTGGCTAAAGTAAACAATTCAGGAAGGTGAAGTGAGACTTTCTGTTCCCTTTATGCTTAAACAACAGATTTTTTGTTATGGTAAGGTGGGAGTTAAGTTAATCATATCCATGTAGCTATGATTATAAGTACAATGGGGCTTGGTACATTCTCCAAGCAAATAACTTTTGGGTTGTGCCTTTAGGAAGTGCTGGTCACCCAAGGGCAGACAGGTATCCCCATTCACAGGTCTAAGGGGACAGTGTGTCCTTCCCAGTTTCTGTTAGCCATGAAATCTAACTCAAGAATGCCACATTCTCCCTTTACCTCCATATTAGCGTGATGTTAGCCTATTTAGCATGGCTTTTTCTTTTTTTAATTTTTTAATCTTTTTTTTGAGTTGGAGTCTTACTCCGTTGCCCAGGCCAGAGTGCAGTGGCATTCTCACGGCCACCCCAGTGTCGACCTGCTGGGCTCTGGCGATCCTTCCACCTCAGCCTTCCAAGTAGCTGGAACTATAGGCACGTGCCACCACGCCTGGCTAATTTTTTGATTTATTGTAGAGATGAAGTCTCACCAAGTTGCCCAGGCTGTTCTTGAACCCGTGGGCTCAGGCAATTCTCTCACCTCAGAGCATGGCTCTTTCTTTATTTCTTTTTTTTTTTTTTGAGTTGGATTCTCTGTCGCCCAGACTGGAGTGCAGTGGCCACTCCCGGTCACCGCAGCCTCAACCTGCTGGGGCTCTGGCGATCCTTCCGCCTCAGCCTTCCAAGTAGCTGGAATTACAGGCATGCGCTACCACGCCCGGCTAATTTTTGATTTATTATAGAGATGAGGTCTGGCCAAGTTGCCCAGGCGGGTCTCGAACCCGTGGGCTCAGGCAATCCACTCACTTCAGCCTCCCAAGGCGTGGGATTACAGTTCTGAGTCACCGAGCCTGGCCATGGCTCTTTCTTAATTCTTCACTTTATTCTCCTGGACTTACATGTTCACTGAATTAAGAAAGTCAGGTTCTTTATTTTATAGAGAATTACTTACAGTGATTCACAACCAGGATTTTCATGATGTTGACTGACTTTCTCGGGCG
The DNA here is from genome assembly GCF_000164805.1 of Carlito syrichta. Lineage (NCBI taxonomy): Eukaryota > Metazoa > Chordata > Mammalia > Primates > Tarsiidae > Carlito > Carlito syrichta. Next base: position 236,350 of record NW_007059660.1, read on the forward strand.
TCAGTGTCTGAGGCTTGCTGTTGAGAAGGGCTGTTTCCTCCTGTAGAAACAGAATCTGCTTTAAGACTGAGGAGGAAATTTTGAAGTGTAGATAATGGTTTTGTGTCATCAACAAGACCAAAGCTGTCTGATTCTCGCTGTGTTCGAGTGAGTGGAAAACTAGCATGGACGGTTTGAACAGTTTGTCCCAGAAGCTCTGAAATGAATGGGCTCTGTTCTGGATTCGGGGTCAGGGACAAGTCAGATCCAGGACATTCTAAATAGATAGATTTAGTCTGGATTTGACTGATTCCAGCATCAATTTATCCCAAATCTTGGTTGTTATAGTATTTCATACCCTTGGCCTTACCATAACACACATTTGGAACATCTTTTAGATATTAAGAGGATGTTTTCCGACTTGGGGGTAAAGTCTAGAGAAAGTCTGTATCTTTGTTTTGGGATATATGTTTTGGAAGGCATTAGGGGTGAATGATTTACCTCCCTCCTGAACTTGACCTTGACTCAGAATAAGTGTGGCAGTGGGCTGGGGATTTCCTGGGGATTTCTTTGCCCTGCTCTGAATGTGTCAGCGATGCTCAGGCCTGTTCTTTGTCTTCTATTGTCTGTTGTATCCACAGAAAGTTTAATTATCTGTTTGAAGAAGGCCAAAGCAGGATTATTTTTTTCTGTGTATTGTCTACTGTGTGTGAATTCTCAGGGGTGAATTTTAGACCACATTTCCCAACTGTAAACATGTGCTAGAAAATGCAGACTCATCCTAATACTAGTATAACATCAGTAGAACTAGGAATTGGCTACAAAAAAGTTGTAGAACATGTTTCAAAGCCAAATAAAAACATTCTTATGTAATTCCTTTCTTTATCGTCAATGCCTTTACTAAATGAATAATTCTGACTCTATATTAGTATTGCTTAATAGATAAAATAAGCACAAAGGCATGAAACAGCGTTAACTTTTAAAAAATATTTTAAGGCTGGCCTGGGTGGCTCAGCCTGTAATCCTAGTACTTTGGTAGGCTGAGGCGAGTGGATGACCTGAGCCCGTGGGTTCAAGACCCACCTGGGCAACTTGGTGAGACCTCATCTCTACAATCAATCAAAAAATTAGCCGGGCATCGTGGCGTGCTCCTATAGTTCTGGCTACTTGGAAGGCTGAGACAGAAGGATTGCCAGAGCCCGGCAGGTTGAGACTGCGGTGGCCGGTAGCGTGCCACTACACTCCAGTCTGGGTGACAGAGTGAGACTCCAGCTAAAAAAAAAAAAAAAAAAAAAAAAAAAAAATTTAAATGACAAGTTCATATCTGTTAGCATCTGTGTAATTTTCTCAGGAATTCTGATTTATTGTATTTTTAATGGTTCTATGATCTAAGAGTTTGCATAATATCCTTCCCTATATATATGAGTATATATATATGTATATATATGTATACACACATACACACACACACACACACACACACACACACACACACACACACACACAAATATCTTTAAAATATCACTTGCTTTGATTCTGCTACAGTAGTACCCAAAGGGACTGACACACATATATAAGTCTTCCAAGTGAGAAGTGGGGTCTGCTAGCCCATTGTGGTGCTCTGATGCACACCAGCGTGCTTGGCAGCAGGGTGAGGGTGTGAGGGACAAGGGGATTCAGGTCGGAAAGGTAAGGGAGACAGGAGTCGATGTGGAGAGTGTGGTGGGGGTGGGGAAGAGTGGGTGAGGGAGGAATTTTCAGGGCGGGGAGACTGAGGCTGAGGCGAGGTGAGAAGCCTTGGGATGTCTTCACAGGTAAGCCTGACATGGGGAGTTTGGGGGCTGGGGAATGGATTTGAAGATGCACTCCCGTGGGTCTGGGGGGAACTCCTTTGGCCCTCCTGCAGGGTTACCACAAGAACCGAAACATGTCTCTATACTGGGGGCTGCCGGCCAGCGTTTTGTCGAATGGGAGGCCGCAGGGAGTCCGTGTGTGGTGCAAGGTGCTGGTGACACAGTGATGGGCACAGCACACGTGCTCTCTGCTCCAAAGAAACTTACACTCCAGGAGGTTGAGCTGGCAGGAATCATTCATTCATTCATTCATTCATTCAAGAACTATTTGTTAAGCACCTACAATGTGCCAGCCAATATTTTAGGTCCTTGAGATGCAAACCCTTCAGTTAAACAAACAATATCATTCCTGCCAGTAGTGGCTTTGCACTGGGCCAGCTGATCTGAGCTGGAGCACCATTTCCCAGAATTTTCTTTTCTAGCATGTTCCAGCTTAGGGACGGCCACCAAAGAAAGCCGGGTAAGCTCTGAGGGCAGGGCGAAGCGGCAGCCTGAGGCTCAGGCACTGCCGTGACTCCTGCATCCTGGGGCTGACCTGTTGGTTCTTTGAGGTCTCCCCTGGCGACTTCTCTGAGGCTGGGCCCATGCGGGCAGCTGGTGGCTAAAGGAGCAGCATCTGTTGGAGGCTTTCACAGCTCTGAGGCTGGAGTCGCTGAGAGGCCCATCAGGTTCCGGCTTGCCCATGGTCGCCCTTGTAAGCTCGTGGGATCCCTGCTCCTGTGCTCAGTGACTGCCGGTATGGTTGACTTAGGGAGACTTCAGGCACCACATGGGGTGCAGGACAACGGGCAGCAAAACCTGGCCACCTGCTTCCCAGACCTCAGGGCCACCGGTCCCCATGGCACAGCCTGCGTTCTTTTGTTTGTCACGGTACTTCTGCTGCTCTGATTAAGACCGCCAGGTATGTCTCCTTGGGGTAGTTTAGATTCTAGACAGACAGTAGACATGTTAATAAACAGGTCGGAAATATACTTAAAAGTGCAAAGTGTCAGGGGGAAAAAAAGGAAGTTCAAAGAGGAAGGGGTAAGGGGACTTAGGATGTCAAGTGGGTGGGAGGCAGGGCGTTGTATGATGGGCCTTACAGATAAGATTTGAACTTGAGACTTGAAGGAGGTGAGGGGTTGGTCCAGGCAAAGCTTCCTGGACACTGGGAGCATGGAACATGAAGGTGTCTTTTTCTTTTTTTTTGAGTTGGAGTCTCACTCTGTCGCCCAGACTGGAGTGGCCGCTCTCGGCCACCGCAGCCTCGACCTGCTGGGCTCCGGCGATCCTTCTGCCTCAGCCTTCCGAGTAGCCGGAATTACAGGCATGCGCTACCACGCCCAGCTGATTTTTTGATTTATTGTAGAGATGAGGTCTCGCTGCCCAGGCGGGTCTACGAACCCGCGGGCTCAGGCCATCCACTCACCTCAGCCTCCCAAAGGCGCGGGATGACAGGCTGAGCCACCGAGCCCGGCTGAAGGTGTCTTTTTCATAGAGTGACTTGAGTTCCTCCGGGAATAGTCCCAGAAGGGGGATTGTGGGGTCATATGAGAGGTTGATTATTAGATCTGTTACGAATTGCCGCCCTGATTTCCACAGAGGTTGCACTAGTTTTCACTCCTACCAACAGTGTAGACGTATTCCCTTTCCACCACATCCTCTCCAGCATCTGTTGTTTTTGAGTCATAGACGATGGCCATCCTGAATGGAGTTAGACGGTATCTCAGTGTGCTTTTAATTTGCATTTCTTTGATGACTAGAGAGGCTGAGCATTTCTCCATGCATCCGTTGGCTGCTTGTCTCTCTTCTTTTGAGGAGTGTCTATTCATATCTTTTGCCCACTTTGTAATGGGGCTGTTTGTTTTTTTCTTTTCGGCATGTTTGATTTCCTTGTCGATCCTAGATGTTGGGTCTTTGTCAAATATACTGTTGGCAAATATTTGTGCCCAGTCTGTGGGCTGTCTCGCCACTCTCTCAATGGTTTCTTTGGCTTTGCAGAGCACAGAAAGTCTTACTGGAACACAACAGCACTTGTTCATTTACACATCGTCTGTGACTACTTTCTCGCTATAACCGCAGAGTTGAATATTTGTGACAGAACCCTCCTGGCCTCTGTGGTCTGACATAGGTACAGAAGAAGTCTGCCGACCCCTGGACACGGAGCCTCGGGTTTTGGCCTTTGCTGAATGAGAGGAGAACCATCCCTGGGTTTTGAGCAGAAGAGGAACAGGATTAGATTTATCTTATGTAAGAATCACTCCTGTTGCTGTGTTGAGTACAGCGTGTAGGTGGTGTAGGGGGTGGGGGGTAGGAAGGGGAGGGACAGGATGGAAGCACAGAGACCCCCTAGGAAGCTCTGGACCAACTTAAGCAGGAGAGGGTGGGGGCTTGGGCCAGAGGGGCAGTGGGTGGGGGGGAAACAGATGCTCAGACTCTGATGATCTTTTGAAGGCTGAGCCAACCTGGTAGATCAGATTTGGGGTATGAGAAACCCGAGAAGTCAACACATGTCCAATTACCACTTGTCTTAAGGTGGGTATAAAAGGATTCTTAGCGGTACCTCAGGACCGGAGAGGAGGGGAGAGGTGCCCGTCTTCCGGCCCACTGGAGTAATTGTGTTTTATCTGTTTTATGTATCAGCTTTCTACTCATGCTGTGGTTCTTGATGTTGGCGGCACTTCAGAGTCATCTGGGGAGTTTTAATAGGCACTGACGTTTCATCTAGGTTACCAAGTGAAATTGACCTTCCATATGACCCAGCAATTCCCCTATTGGGAATATACCCAGAGGAACTCAAATTATTCTATGAAAAAGATACCTGCACACGTATGTTTGTTGCTGCTCTATTCACAATAGCAAAAACATGGAACCACCCATGTTGCCCATCGAAGCTGGACTGGATAAAAAAAAAAAAAGTGGTACATTTACACAATGAATATTATGCAGCCATAAAGAAGGACAAATATATGGACTTTGTAGCAAATTGGATGGATTTGGAGTCAATCATATTCAGTGATTTATCATAGAAACAAGGAACTGAGTTCCATATGTTCTCACTCACAAGGTGACCTTGAACAATTATAATGCTATAAGAAAGCGATTGGCAGTAGTGGAAAACTGTCAGGGAGGGGCGGGACTGGCAGTTGAGGGAAACTGCTAGGGGACAAAGGGGGAGCATACCTCATCAACAAGGGTACCTGCATGATCGATGTTTGTATACCTAATGCTGAATTGTACCCCACATCTTTATAATAATAAGTAAATTAATTAATAAAAAAAGAAAAGCTTTCTGTGGCTTTCGAATGATGGAAAGGGCTGGTTTCAGATCTGAAAGCGTACGGTGGAATTCGTCTTTTTAATTTGTATCCTTCCAATGCCCAGCACCTTCATCATCCCTCTTAATTTCCTCCTTTTTTTTTTTCTTTTTTTGAGATGGGGTCTCACTCTGTCACCCAGACTGGAGTGCAGTGGCACGATCATGGCTCACTGCAGGCTTGACCTCCTGGGCTCAGACGATCCTTCTGCCTCAGCCTCCCAAGCTGGGACTACTAGCATGTGCCACCATGCTTGGTTAATTTTTTATTTTTACTTTTTTGTAGAAATGAGATCTTGCTATGTTGTCCAGGCTGGTCTTGAACTCCTGGGCTCAAGCCATCCTCCCGCCCCAGCCTCCCAAAGAGCTGGAATTACAGGCCTGAGCCACAGTGCCTGGACCTTAATTTCCTTTGAAGGGATTTTTTTCTCCTCTTTGCTCATGGCCTGGGTGGTAGAAGCACCTGTCCCCTACCACCTAAGGGGATCTTCCTGGATCTCTTTTCTCTCTTCCCTGGGTGCAAACAGATGGTGTGTTTTTGACTTGAGCCCAATCAGTAGGACACACAAATAAGAATGTCAGAGGTAACTGCAGGTGACTTGCTGCAGCTGTGGCAGCAATGACGGTGTGGTTCTGTCTGGGATTGCTTAGCCATGGGAAGATTGCTGGGCAGATTCCTGCCTCTTCGCCCTGGGAGCCCCTTTGTTCCTTTCGGTCTATTCCCAACCCTGGAACTCCGAACTCCTGTTGATTCTATCAGTCCTCTTCCTTCCACCCTGATCATGTTGGTAAATTACATTCCCTATTGCGTAAGTTAGCGATGGCTTGCCATCAAGAACCCTACGGCTGCAGAATGCTGGGGTGTCACTCTTCGCTGTGTTTTTTATTTTATTCTATTCACTTCGCTGTGACATTATTTTATTCTATTCACTTGGCCACTGCACACTGTGATTTCTTTGCTGGAAAAGAGCAAACAAGAATAACAATTGATGGAACTATGCTTATTTGGTAGGGAACAGACTGACATGAGCTAGTGCCAGGTCTTCTGGAGGTTATAATAATCATTTGTAAAACCAGCATAGCGATCAGTGATTACAGAAATTTATTAATCATCGGCTTCTTGAAAGTACAAAAACTTGATTTAATATTTCTACAGGTGCCAAGTCTTTGGCTGAAAAATGTTACATACTAGGGGGCTCTGAAATAACCAGAATTTATTTATGAAAGTTGTGTATTTATTCTTACACGTTTAAGCTTCAGTCAACATCAAAGTACTCTCTGTTTGATGCAATACACCTATCAAGATGCTTTTTCCACTGCTCAAAACAGTTTTTAAACTCTTCCATTTTGATGCCCTTTCGTGATTCTGCTGTTTTCTGTTTTACCTCTTCCATGTCGGCAAAATGCTTCCCTTTGAGGACTTTTTTCAGTCTCTCGGGGCCAGATTGGGTGAATAGGAGTGCTGGGTACAGGGGTCATGATGTTTTTGGTTAAAAAGTGCTGAACACTCAGCACGGTGTGGGCAGCTGCATTGTCATGGTGGAAGAACTAGTCACTTGTTACCACAACTTGGGATGTTTCTTCTGCAACACAGCCTCTCTCAACGTTAGCTGGTACATGGGTGCTGAAGGGTTCCTAAAACACATAGTAGGGGAAACCTTTACTACAAGGGGCCTGCCCTCCAAATCACAAGTCCTTCTTTTTTTTTTGGTCCCCCTTTGTATGTGAAATCAAGATGGAAACGGGCGCGCTAACAAGATCTCGACTGTGGGGTGTGCACTGGGTCTCCAAAGGAAGAGGACACGGTGAGTTTGTGTCCTCCAGGAAGCCGACGCCAAGGCAGAACTAGAAGTGCAAGAGACTTATTGTAGGAAAGACCTGTGAGAGATCAGGAGAGAGACCGCAGAAGCAGTCAGAGCTCCAGACCCTGCTGAGGGTTTGGACACAGTGGAAGGAGACAGGCAGTAAGCAGGGTTGTGGAAGAACCTCAAACTGCAATGCAGCTCGGAGGAAGCCCAGATCGGGCTGTGCGGAGCTTTGGTGAAGATTCGGGTTAGGGGAGTTTTTGTTGGGCAGGTGGCCTGGCCAACCGCAGTCATAGCCGGGAGCAACCGGGAAAAGCGTGGCCTTGCAGCTGCTGAAGGTGGTCTGCTCACTTCATTCCTGGCAGCAAGTGGTGTGATATTTGCATAGCGTGCCCCCAGAGAAGGCTGTAGGAGGCATAATATGCTTTTTTTAAAAACCAAAACAAATTAAAAAAATTTTTTTAGTCGAGGTCTTGCTCTGTCCTCCAGGCTGGAGTAGAGTGGCGTGATCTTGGCTCTCACCACAACCTCAATCTCCTGGGCTCAAGCCATCCTCTCATCTCTGCCTCCTGAGTAGCTGGGACTATAGGCATGCACCACCACACCCAGCTAATTTTTTTATTTTTTGTAGAGATGAGGTCTTGCTATGCTGCCCAGGCTGGTCTAAAACTCCTGGGCACAAGTGATCTTCCCGTCTCAGCCTCCCAAAGTATTGGGGTTACAGGCGTGAGCCACCATGCCTAGCCTAAAATTTGCTTTTAAAAATAATCAAGGTCAAACTACCCCACCTGCCCTAGCTATTATTCAAGACCACATAAGGCATGAAAACTGAATATATGAAGTTGTATGTGTGCTGTTATCGTGGCAGGAAGCCTTCCAATCTGGTATTTGCTTGGGGAAGGTGAGTCTTTATGAAAAACGGATATACCTAAATCTGAATTGCATCTCATATCTTTAAAATAAAAGCAGGTGGCTCAGCCTGTCATCCCAACACTTTGGGAGACTGAGGCGAGTAGATTGACTGAGCCTGCGGGTTCAAGACCAGCCCGGGCAACTTGGTGAGACCTCGTCTCTACAGTAAATCAAAAATTAGCCGGGCATGGTAGTGCACACATGTAGTTCTGGCTACTTGGAAGGCTGAGGAGGTAGGATTGCTGGAGCCCAGCAAGTCTACACTGGGGTGGCCGTGAGTGTGCCACTGCACTCTAGCCTTGGCGTTGGAGTGAGATGCCAACTCAAAAAAATAAAAATAAATAAATAAAAGATAAAAACAACAAAAAAGAAAAAATGGATGCATTTTCCTTCTCTTAGGGAAGGGTCGGAGGCGAGCTACTGAGAAGAACCGGCATTATGGTTCTAAAAACTAGGCCCTGGGTCACTGGTAAACTGTGTTCTTTCTCTGTTTGCCTTGGGCGCCTAGAAGGAAGGTTTGGTTGGACAGGCCAAGGAATGGGGAAGGGGTGTGTGTGTTTGAAAGGCGCCTTCTCCCAGACAGTAAGAGGTGGGGGTGGGGTGGGGAGGGTGGTTACTGCACTAGGTACAGGGTGGGGAAGGTGCCCAGCGCAGCAGGGTGGGGTCCCAGCGTGCAGATGTGTACACAGGATGTGGTCAACCCCGAGGGTTGCCTGCTCTGGTCTTTGCCAGTCTTGCTCCGATCTGGACCTCCTCGGGCATCTGGCAGGGGGTCCTGCGGTTGAGTGTGGCATTCGGGCAGGGCTGTCCAGCTTCCTTACGCAGCTGTGCTGAGCAGAGACTAAAGGAAAATGCATCGAAAGTGTTTCCAGGCGACAAGAGCAAGAAATGTGTCTGGGATGACCTGGTGACGCTTGGGGAAAGATGGCGACATTTTGATCCCACACCTTCTTGCCTGCTCCAGCTATGCTGCTTTTGTTCTCTCCTCTCTTTCACCGATTATCTGTTGCTCCTTCTCTATGAAGTGATTCTGGTCAGTCTAGAGACATGTTCCCGAAGCATTTCTTCCCTATGCCTTTCCCATCCCCCTCCTGTCATCCTGTATCTATTCAAGGTCAAACACGCGAGCTGCCTTCTCTTCCTTGGCGTCCATTCATTCTCTTGTCTGTCTGTCTGTCTATCTATCTGTTTATCTAAACTATCATCTATGTATCATCTATCTATCTATCATCTATTTATCTATCATCTATCTATCATGTATTATCTATCCATGTATCATCTATCAATGTATCATGTATCTATCATCTATCTATCATCTATATCTGTTTATCTACCATCTCATCTATCTGTCTATCTATCTACCTACCTACCTATCAGTCTATAATCTATGTATGCATGTATGTATCTATCTATCTATTATTAGAGACAGGATCTCGCTGTGCTGCCCAGAATGGTCTCGAACTCCTGGCCTCAAGCAATCCTCCAGCCTCAGCCTCTCCAAAGTGCTAGGATTACAGGCATGAGCCACCATGCCTGGCCTTCCACCCACTTAATTGGATGCCACTCTTGTTGCTCCACTGCAATTCTCTCTGTCAAAGGCGGTGATGACTTCCATGGCGCAAACTCAGTAGCCAGCTCTCTGTTCTTGTTCATGTGACCTCAGTGGCAGCAACCAATGTGGCCACCTTCTTTCTGAAACATGTCTTGGTATCCATGTATCCCAGGATCCTGGGTTCCTTCCCTTTTGCTCTGGCCATTCCCCCTCAATGTCATGGGTTGATTCTTCTTCTTCAGCTAGACCTACATTTTGGCCTTGCTTTTGTTTTGGTCTTAATCCTTTTAAAAATTATTATTATTATTATTTGGTTTTTCTCTCCTGGTATTTCTCGGTCAGGGCGCCTTGGCCATTTTGAGCAGAGCAGTTCCTTGTTGTGTGGGATGTTCTTTGCGTTGAAGGTCTTTCAACATCCCTGGTCTTCTGGTGACTGAATTCTATGGAGTCATTGGGTTTTCATCCATTCCCCGGAAGCATGCCCCGAAAGGAGAGGTCTGTGCAAAAGGCTTGTTGGGGAGGTGCTCCCAGGAGCATTGTAGAGTGTGTTGGGAAGAGCAGGAGAGGACAGGAGAAGACACCAAGAAAGAGCGACAGCTCAGAGTGTGTCCTGGCTTGACGCAAGGTGGCTGGGTACTCGTGATCCCAATTCTATCAGTCATTGGCTCAGGACTTCTCTGTGTGTGCATGTAAGTGTGTCAGGGCCAAGGGTAACTGGGAAGAGTGTATTAGCTGTGGACTCCCAAGACCTTTCAGCTTTCTGTGCTTGCAGTCAAAGTCACCCATCAGCTCAAGACATCACTGATGAAGTCACAGACACGAGCCTTAAGAAACAAAGCACCTAGAAGCAGGGGGACGAGCACCCAGAACCAGGGAGGAGAGGTCCAGGGGACCTGGGTGGAGCCCAGACAGTGTCTGATACAAGTGTCTGCAGTGGGAACATGGATGGGACAGGGTGAAGGAGGTGGCATGGAAGGGAGGAGGAGGAGGGTGTGTCTGATGGGTCAGACCTTCACATTCCACTCCTGGGAGTGGTCCCTGGCAGATCTGTTTTCTGGAAAGTCCTCAGGTGAGTGGATCGGAGAAGGCAACTTTAAGAGCAACATGAGTTCATCAGAGCTGTATGGGCAGAGATGCTTGTGCACACACAGACTCCAGATCCAGGAATCACATCGGGGGTCAGCCGTCCACCTTGCTTGTACCCAGCAACCTGGCTGGGCAGTGCTACGCCCTGTCCTGCCCACGTCTTGTCTTCTCCCAACAACCTGGAGGATCCTATTGGTTCCATAACAAGCTCCCTCAAGAGGCGGGAATCTACGGGTTCTTTCTGTTGCCAGCTATGGCAGGAACGTCTGTTTGGCTGTGTCTTTCCGATTGAGGTCTTACAATTTAAAAATCAAGAATTTGATACTTTTAAAATGGGAAGGAGAAAATCTCCTGTTACATATTAGGAAACCCTTGAATAAAAGATAATACTTGTGCCAGATGTGGTGGCTCACGCCTGTAATCCCAGCATTTTGGGAGGCCAAGGTAAGAAGAGTGTCTGAGCCCAGGGGTTTGAGACCAGCCTGGGCCACATGGCAAGATCTCATCTCTACAGTAAACCAGAAAAATTAGCTAGGTGTGGTAGCACACGCCTGCAGTTCCAGCTACTTGGAAGTCTGAGGCTGAAGGCTCACCTGAGCCCAGCAGGTTAAGGCTGCAATGACCATGATCATGCCACTGCACTCCAGCCAGGGCCACAGAGTGAGACTCCAACTCGAAAAAAACCCCCCAAAAAACGAAGGTTTTAAAAGATCATTGCATATGGGGTGCTTGCAAGTATTACTCAAACTGAGAATAGAGAAAAATGGGCGCTCCCTTGTGTGGAAATATTGAATGGTAGAGAGGAGAATATTAGCTTTCAATTCTATCTGACACACAAAGGCAACTGATTTTTCGCCCAGGCTGGAATGCAGTGGCACACTCAAGGCCACCCCCGAGTCGACCTGCTAGGTTCTGGCGATCCTTCTGCCTCAGCCTTCCAATTAGCAGGAGCTATAGGCGCGCACTTCCACGCCCAGCTAATTTTTGACTTATTGTGGAGAGGAGGTCTCTCCAAGTTGCCGGGGCTGGTCTCGAACCCGCGGGCTCATGCAATCCACTCGCCACGGTCTCCCTAAGTGCTGGGATGACAAGTTGAGCCTCCGAGTCCGGCCAATACTGCTTCCTTTTAGAAATGATTTTTTTTCTTGAGTCAGGGTCTCAGTCTGCTGCCCAGGATGAGGTGCAGTGATCAAGGTCTCACTCTGATGAAGTGCAGTGACAGGATCACAGCTCACCATGCTCTCAACTGCTCATTTAAGACTTTTTTTTGTAGAGACAAGGTCTCGCTATGTTGCCTAGGCTGTTCTTGAAATCCTGGATTCAGGCGATCCTCCCGCCTTGGTCTCCCAAAGGGCTGGAATTATAGGTGTGAGCCATGTGTGCCCAGCCAGAAAGGACTCTTCATTTACCTCTTCTTGAGCGTGAGACGGACGTGGTGACTCACATCTAACCAATTGACTCATCAATTGACTATGGCTGCCATCATAGTGTGTGGCTTTGGAGAGGTCACAAAAAGCCTGCGACTGCTTCCTTGTCTTGCCTTGGGGCGCTTGCTCTTGGGAAACCAGTTGACATGTCTCCAGGATGCTTAAGCAGCCCTGTGGAGAGATCTACTGTGTGTGACCTTTGCCAATTTCCCCCTGCAGGGTCCTATCCAGCAGGCAGGAAAGCAGGTCATTTGGCAAACAGATCTTGCAGCCCCAGTCAAGTCTTTAGATGAAGCCACTCCTGGTCAACATATTGACAGCAGCCTCAGGGAGACCCTGAAACCACCTGGCTAAAACTGTCCCTGAATTCCCGACCCAGGGAAACGGCGAGGGGAAAAAAAAGTCTGTTGTGTTGTGATAATGTTTTATGTAACCAGAGATAATGAACATAAGACTCTTGATATATTCGAGTTGCCTTTTCAAAAGGTTACACAAATTTATTCACTCATCAAAAATAGATAAGAGTGGTTTTTTTACTCTGCCCTTTTCAATGGAATTTTTATGACTAGAGAAAAAAATTCTTTGCTAATGCAGACATAAATTATTAGGAGTCCTAGACTCTTTCATTCTGCTTTGGTTAAAATTAGAGTTGAAATAATTTCACTGTTACTTCATGAAAACTTTAAGTAAAGGAACCATTAACACAAAGACTTTAGAAAATACACAGCACTGACTTAGTCACTGCCCTTTATTGAAAGAGGATATGAAAAGACAGAGAAAAACATATACTATGTATCACAAAATTGAAGTTAATTTTATTCTTTATCTTGTCATCCCAAAGTTATGTTTCTCTCTATAATATGTTTACTAAGAAAGTCAAAAAGTTTCCTGTAATTTTTTTTTTTTTTGAGTCAGGGTCTCATGGTTTCGCTTTGTCTCCCAGGCTGGAGTGCAGTGTCATAATCATAGCTCCCAGTAGCCTTGACCTCCTGGGCTCCAGCAAGCCTTCTGCCTCTGCCTCCCAAGTCGCTGGGACTACAGGTGTGCACCACCACACTCAGCTACTTTTAAAATTTTTTTGTAGAGACAAGGTCTCACTATGTTGCATATGCTGGTGTCAAACGCCTGCGCTCAAACAATCCTTCTGCCTCTGCCGCCCGAGTAGTTGGGACTACAGGTGTGCGCCACTACACCCAGCTAATTTTTTGATTTTTTTTGTAGAGACAAGGTCTCACTATGTTGCATATGCTGGTCTTGAATGCCTGCGCTCAAACAATCCTCCTGCCTTGGTCTCCCAGAGTGCTGGGATTATAGGTGTGAGCCACTGTACCCAGCCATGTTCTGTAATCTTGAAAGTTTTTCTTTCATAGATCCAACTGTTGATCTGAAACCTTAAGACTTGATGCTTCTTATAGGCAAATACATCTGCTAGTACTGTTTGGTAGGGAACCATATCTTTTATTTATTTATTTTTATTTAAAGTTGTTTGTTTCTTAAGAAGGTAACTCTTCTCCTCAATTCTGGTGACGATGATCTCAAGCAGTTTTGAAAGCCTCGGAGCAGGAGATGTAGCTATAAGCTTTCTCTTCTCACAGAAGCCGTGCAGGTAAAAATAACAATTACAATATTATAATAGAGTGTGGTTTGAAACAAAAAAGGAAGTCTCAGTTTTTGATCGACTACACTCTTTTGATACATTAAAAATAGGAAGGAGGGCAACCCCCCCCCCAAGTCCCCTCTCATTGTGGATGCTTTGCCGTCCTCTCAATAGATCCTGCTTTCTCAAAAAATAAAATAAAATAAAAATTAAAAAGGGAGGAGGAGTTCCTCCATGAAAACGTTGAGAATGCCTTGCATGAAATGTAAAATCCGTCCTTTTCCAATAGCTTCCTGGATCGGAATGTGTGCCGTGCGGTCAATAGCCGGGTGATGACATTTCCGAAGCTCGTCTGTTTGTTTCATCCTTCTTTTGAATTTGTGGAGCCCCTGAAGTGTTTCGAAGCCGCTCCTGTGTGTGACACGGAGGGAGCAAGGCTGTCTGCTTAGCCAGGCCCTCCTGAAGCGGCTGTGACGTCGTCATGCCAGCAGTGCCTGCCAGACCGCTTGCTGATCGTGTGTGGTGACACGTGCGCAAAACAGCAAGAGACGTGGCGCAGGAGGAGAAAACACGAAACGGACACAAAAAGCAGTCTACAGTCCTTACTGGTGCTAACGTTTTTATTTAAAACCCCCAAAGAGCAGTGAAATAGCTTAGATCCCTGAATTGACTCTTATGTAATGTGTTAATCTGGGAATTTCTGGAGAGGTCTTTTGCTTCTTTTGATGTATCTGGTACTTATTTATTTATCTGAAAGACAGGGTGTCGCACTCTGTCTGCCCAGGCTGGAGTGCAGCCACGTGAACATAGTTCACTGCAGCCTCAAACTCTGGCCTCAGGTGATCCTCCCACCTCAGCCTCCTGAGTAGACGAGACTGCAAGCATGTGGGCTAGTTGTTTTATGTTTTAGAGATGGGGGGTCTTGCTTTGTTGCCCAGGCTGGTCTCAAATTCCTGGGTTCAAGTGATCCTCCTGCCTCAGCCTCCCAAGTAGCTAGGACTGCAAACATGTGCCACCACGCTTGGCTAATTTGTTTTTTGTAGAGATGAGGGGTGGGGTGCGGGAGGCGTTCTCTCTTTGTCACCCAGGCTGGTCTCAAACTCCTGGCCTCAGGTGGTCCCCCTGCCTCAGCCTCCCAAAGTGCTGGGATTACAGGCATGAGCCATCCTACCCGGTGGTTTTTAACTACGTGAATGAAATATACTGCTTGACTCCCTATGTGATTTGATTTTTATTCTAAGTGTGCAAGTGAGAAGGTGATACCCAGTGTAATTATATGGAGTGTCCATGACAACATTAAGTTAGGTGGCTGCCTTCTTATTATTTTAAAATATATTTCATGTAAATATGTTTATTTTTAGATGTAAATATTCTTATCCAAATATATCTTAGACGCATCAGTGTCGCATCTTAATGTGTAGCTCAGGAAGATGGTGTACGATGACAGCTTTGTATTTGCTTACTTGAACAAGCACTTCCAAGTCTTCTCAGAACAAGGCATCCCTAAACAAACACACAGGCAAGGGAATTAATGCTAGCTTAAACAATAGTTGGCCATTTAACCATGTCCCGACATTATGGCAGAATAGATTCCATCTTGCTCACCGAGGGTTTATTTTTATGTGTAGCAGTGACTCATGACAAGTTATAAGGAACGCTCAAACTTGTGATAATTAGGAAAAATGTGATTTATCCTTGCCCTCAGGTCCTCCCCTCCCTCCTTCCCTCCCTCCTTCTCTCCCTCCTTCTCTCTCTCTCTCTCTCTCTCTCTCTCTCGACAGAGTTTTTCTCTGTCACCCAGAATGAAGTGCAGTGGTGTGATCATGGCTCATTGCAGCCTCAAACTCCTGGTTCAAGGCATCTTCCTGCCTCACCCTCCTGAGTAGTTGAGACTGCAGGTGCAGGCCACCTTGCCTGCCTAAGCCTTTTTATTTTTATTCTGTAGACACAGAGTCTTGCTATATTGGTCTCGAATTCCTTGTCAGGCTGGTCTCGAACTTCTTGACTGAAGCAATCTTCTCTCCCCGATCTCTTGAAGTGCTGGGTTTACAGGTGTGAGCCACTGGACCCAGCCGCAAACTCTGATTTTAGAAATAAATGTTTATTTTTGGTATCATAGAAGAATTTGACTTTATACAGTAATGTATGATACCTGCATTGGGCAGAAACATGACTCCTTTTGAATGACAAGGGGGATGTCTTGCAGCCTGAATGTGTCCTGGTTAAGTGGCTTATGCCATGAAGTCACTGCCACGCTGTTTACTGGATGGCAGTGACTTTGGATGCGGGACTCAGCTGGGTCTTTCTTCACAGTGTTGACTTTGAACCCTCCATCCTGCCTTCAACCTGCTGTCTACCCTCCTGAACCTGTGCTGTCTGGGGTGAGGTATGGACTGGACAGCCACCCCAGTGCTGCACACAGCCCTTCCTGAGCTCTCCATCCTCGCCACGAATCCCTGAGGTTGGACCCAGGTGTCTGGCACCCACCATCCCTTACAGCTGCGCCCTTGGTGCTCTGGGCTCTCGCTCATATAGGAATAGGGACTGGCCACTTGCTGAGATGGTTTCTGTGACGCGTGATAATTCACCCGCTGAAAGGCGTGAGGCATTGCCGCTTCTAACCGAACCCCCTTTACTCAGTTCTATGTTTTAAGATTGTAGAAGAAAGGGAGACAAATCAAGTGTCAAAAAATTAGCTAAAAGCACAATGCCTTCCTTCTAGAAGGATGTCCCTATCATGTGGTGTGGTTTTGGAAAAAGAAGTAAGACAAGACATCCCATTGAAACTATTTGTCATTTTTGTGGCAAAAGTTTACATGAGTTTTAATTCCATTTTTTAAATAAGGAAACAAGACAAGACAAAACCAAACCAGTTCAGCCATCTCAAGTTCATTTCTGACAGAGGGTATTTTTTTTTTTTTTTTTTTTTGACTTGGCGTCTCACTCCGTTGCCCAGGTGGGAGTGCAGTGGCATGCTCACGGCCACCCCAGTGTCAACCTGCTGGGGTCCAGCGATCCTTCCGCCTCAGTCTTCCAAGTAGCTGGAACTACAGGCACACGCTACCATGCCCAGCTAATTTTTAAAAATTTTTATTGTAGAGATGAGGTTTCACCAGGTTACCTGGGCTGGTCTTGGACCCCTGGGCTCAGACAATCATTTTGCCTTGGCCTTCCAAAGTACTGGGATTACAGACTTGAGCCACTGTGCCTGGCCTAGAGGGTCATTTAAAGAGTGCACGTCTGGTCATGTTGCTCTTCTAGAAAAGAAAGCAACTCTGCCATAACAAAATGGCCCCCTTTAAACTGGGAGCTGCTGTGACCAGTCCAGTTCATACTCCGTGGACAGTTCCAACTGCTGTGCCATGTGTTGCCTTTTCCTATGATGATGGTTATCTACTGGTCTACCTGGTGACCTCCCAATCCATCTCCCCTGAGAAATCTTTTTCTCATCTCCCTCCCTTAAGGTAAATTAAATCTATTTTGTACCATGATTTTATTTTATTTTATTTTTTGACTTGGAGTCTCACTCTGTCGCCCAGGCTGGAGTGCAATGGCAAACTCATGGCCACCCCACCGTCAACCTGCTGGGCTCTGGCGATCTTTCCGCCTCAGCCTTCCAAGGAGCCGAAACTACAGGCGTGCGCTACCATGCTCAGCTAATTTTCGATTTATTGTAGAGACGAGGTCTCGCCAATTTGCCCGGGCTGGTCTCGAACCCACGGACTTAGGCAGTCCACTTCCCTTGGCCTCCCAAAGTGCTGGGATTACAGGTTGAGCCACTGAGCCTGGCTATGATTTTATTTTTATTTTAGTTTTTATTTTTTAGAGACAAGTCTTGCTCTGTCACCCAGGTTGGAGTACAGTGGTGGGGTTTTAGCTCACTGCAACCTTGAATTCCTGGGCTCTAGCGATTCTCCTGTCTCAGCCTCCTGAGTTGGTAGGACTACAGGCAGGCTCTGCTACACCCGGCTAATTTTTGTTTTTATTATTATTTGTCTTTCGAGATGGAATTTTGCTATGTTGCTCAGGCAGGTCCTTTGAACTCCTAGCCTCAAGCGATCCTCTTACCCTGGCCTCCCCAAATGCTGGGATTATAGGCGTGAGCCACTGCCCCAACTTTATATTCAATGTAACACTATTTCTCACAGCGATTTATAATGATTTATCCTTTTGTTCTAGACTTCGAGCTCCTTGAGGGTAGCACTCATCTTTTTCATGACCACTAAATCTGGGCGCTCAGGAAATCGTAGGATGAATGTAGGATGTTGAGAAGCAGTGAGAAGCCAGACCCGGCAGATGACAGGAGATATTAAAGCAGGGTGTGGCCATCGAACCCCGGGACACAAATTGTTTCATCTTTCCTAGTTTAAAAATATGAACCTCAGTCTGTGGAAATTTGAACCACACCCAGCTCCCAGCTCTGGTGCATGGAAGCTTGTTTGAAAGGGTCTCAGTAACATCCCTTCACTCCAGTTGGCCAAGGAATGCTAAGTCCATGCTTTTCTCTACGAAACCAGTACGTTTTTATTTGGTCTGTCATTGATTAACTTCTGAATAACTTGCCATAGGTCAAGCGGTAGAGTCGAGAGAGGGATTGCCGTGAGACAGGCTGGCTGGCTGGCTGGCTGCCCGCCCAGCCGGCTCCCTCTGGAGTGCCACCAGCCCAGACGCACTGCCCTGTTCCAGGTCTGGTTCTTTGCCTTCCTAGACCTTGACATTTCATTCAGCGCAGAAACGCTCTTGTAACCAAACCTGCAAGACTGATGTATATTAATCGAGACCCCGATCTGTTAATTTGCAATGAGAGATGTGTCCGGTATGCAGATGAGAAACTCAAGCTAGAATTCCCACAGAACGTGTGGGAAGCCGGGTTTTACGTGCCAAGTCACTCAGTGTGTCTAGACGAAGAGAAAGGGAACCGGGACAATCAGACATCCCCCTTGCCTCCCGGGCCCTGCTACCAGGTGGCCTGGACATCTGCATTCAGGGGCTGTGGCACCTTTCCCTTGGGTGAAGGACTCAGGGAACGAGACCCCGATGCTGTTAGTTCCTGCTGTTAACAGAGCTAATTCAGGCAAGGCAAAATGAAACGGTTTTCATATAAAATGCTCATGTCAGATTTATAATCCAGTAAGACTGCCGTCTCACTATGTATATGGACACCTGGATTGAACCTGAGTATTTTCTCTTTTGAGTCTGCATCTCACTCTGCCACTCAGGCTGGAGGGCAGTCATGTGATCTCGGCTCACTGTAGCCTCGACTTCCCAGGTTCAGGTGATCCTCCCACCGCAGCCTCCCGAGTAGCCTGGACTGCAGGCATGCACCACTCTGTCTGCTAATTTTTTTAACTTTTTGTAGAGACCAGGTCTTGTTATGTTGCCCAGGCTGGTCTCAAACTCCTGGGCTCAAGTAGTCCTCCCGCCTCAGCCTCCCAAAGTGCTGAGTTGACAGGCTTGAGCCACTGCCCCTGGCTGAACTTGAGTATTTTCAAGTCCCTGCAGCCTCACATTTTATGGAATTCATTTCTACATTTAATCTCATCCATTATGCATTAATTCTTTTTAGTTTCATTCTTAGAAAATGACATTAGAAAATGACAATATAATTGATAGGTTTTGGAGGCTCAGGGCTTTGCTTCTAATGTTGACAGCACAGTGTTTGGGCATCCAGCCACTGTCACACTCCCTGGGAACACGACTTGGTAGTGGTCCCTTATGCAGGGCCTTTTAGATCTTCGATCCCGTGTGTCAGGTGTCATCAAATCAAATTTGAATGGAAAATATTGGCATGCGCAGCACATGGTGAGGTAAATATGGTTTCTTGTGCATTCCCTATTGCGATGTAAAATGTCTTTTGACTCTGGGCTGTGGTTAAGCGAATTTGTAACCACTCCCTAGAACTCAGAGCTTCATCCTCCACCTTAGGGAGCAAGATGTTTTTTTGTGTATGAGAGTGTTAGAAAATGTATTGACATAAAGCAGGGGTGTCCAACCTTTTGGCTTCCCTGGGCCGCATTGATTAAAGAGGGATTGTCTGGGGCCGCACATAAATTATAAATATAGTTAGTATAGGCTGGGCTCGGTGGCTCAGTCTGTAATCCCAGCACTCTGGGAGGTTGAGGCGAGTGGATTGCCTGAGCCCGTGGGTTTGAGACCAACCCAGTCAACTTGGCGAGACCTCATCTCTACCATAAATCACAAAATTAGCCGGGCATGGTAGTGCGCGCCTATAGTTCTGGCTACTTGGAAGGGTGAGACGGAAGGATTGCCAGAGCCCAGCAGGTCGACACTGAGGTGGCCGTGAGCGTGCCACTGCAATCCAGCTTAGACGATAGAGTGAGACTCCAACTCAAAAAAAAAAAAAAATATATATATAATATATATAGTTAGTGTATATACATAGTAAGACTTCTTTTATTTTTTAAATATTTTTAATTGTAAGTAAAACTAGTGGGGAAATTTGACGTTATTTTTATGAAACTGATCTATCCAGGTCTGGTTTGATGGAAGTGGTCACAATTCTTAGGGAGCTCTCAAGGTGTTCGTCAGAAATGTTTGTTTGGATTTTGCTCTTCATGTGCTTCTGAATTAAAAACAGCTGCTCACACGTGTGTGTGCTGCCAAAAAGCGATGTCATGACTAAGGCGTGACTGTGAGCTTCAAAAATGAAACCACACATGGGATCACGAAGAAAATAAACGCTAAACAACACATGATGTTAAAAGATCTGGTGGGGCTGCATCACTCGCCATCCTGGGCCGCCTGTGGCCCGCACGCCAGAGGCTGGACCTACCTGGCCGTGAAGAGTCCTGTTGTGGAGTAGACTGCACACACTTGGCATCAGCAGCCCGCAGAAGCGTCTCCTGCTGGGGAGCGTGCGACTGGGGTGACGGTGATAAAACAGGGGCGAGGCATGGAAAGCCCAAGGTCGGGGGAGAAATCCATGGGAGAAGAGATGGCAGGACGTGGGGACCCCAGCCAGTTCCTGCCTCTCCGTCGCTCCTGTCTATCTTGTGTCCCCGAGCCTGGGCTCCTCCTGCCTGTCGGTTTCAGAGGACGCAGGTCCACAGTGAACCCCATCTTGGACTCAGCCAGCCAGAACACATGGAGAGATTTCCGTACCAAAGCCTCATTTCCTCAGGAAATTGCTTGCATGAGCATGAAAAGGCAGCATATACCTGGGTACTCGGAGGTAAGTGTTTGGCCAACTCTTAGAGGGACACACATTTTAACGTCTGGTCTGTGGGGTCCGGCTCACTTCCGGCAGTGCGTGTGTCTGTGGCCAGGTGGTGCTGGGCTTCCACCCTCTTTCCTAACCCCTGTCTGCTCCATTGTCTTTCCATCCATCTGTCCATCCCCTGTTGACCGCTCATGTACTCTGTGCAACCAGTCTACCCTGCTATTCTGTATTTGCCAGGAAGACGCAGGTAGGAAGGAAACTGAAAAGTGACTTGATGTCACCCTTAGCAGATGGCTGCGTCTTGTCTACAGATCCCCTGGCAAGTAATAATTCAGGCTTTTTCAATCCTGGGAGTATACCCTTCTGAGAAAGTTCTCCCTTGTTTTTCTCTAGCGCTTCTGAGATGTGTCTCATCTTAGCCCTTCAGCCAAGGATACGGAAGAGCCGCCTGCTGCCACCTTGCCCTGTCTGGTTTTCCAGCCAGTTTCTCAACTGACTGGTTTCTGAGTCAAGCCTGAGCCAGCCGGACGCCACTTTAGGATTCGGGTTTCTATCAGGCGGAGAGATGGAGACCATACCTGATGCCCAGGAAGTCCAAAGTGTGTCCTATTCCAGAACACAGCACTCACACCCCTGTGCTGGGGTGCCACCTCCACACCCGTGTCGTCTCTGGCTTTGGGTGGTCATTCCAGGTCCAGCTGGGATTATTATCCCAATCTGAATCCCATCCTAACTGGGGTCTTAAAAGCCTTCCAGCCTTCTCCTGCCTCCCCTCTCTCCAACCATTGGAGGGATGGGATCTTACTCAACCTGCGTATTTTTTTCTCCTGGCACTATGTTGCTCACATCTGCTAACGGTTGAAACTCTGGGGAATAGATGCCCTCTGAAATTGAGCCTGAGCTAATCCTGCACCGACTGAACAGTCCAGTCTGGATTCTTGGCTTATTTCCTTGAGGCCAGGTCTCATGTCAGATGAGTTCCTCAACTCTGTCACTCTTTTCTGGGCTCTGTGGTCTTATCTTTAAGGCTCCAGCCTGCTTCTCAGTGGAACTCTCCTAGCGATGCTTGCTAGTCCTAATTCCACATGTTGGCTTTCATGCTAACCCATGAGGCCATGCCTATGACAGCTCTTCATGTATCTGAGCGTGGTTACTGTGTCAGCTATCTCTTGCTGCATAACAAACCACCCCCAACACTCATTGGCTTGACACAACAATATCTCATTTGCTGATGATTTAGCACAAAACTCAATGGAGAAAGCTTAGTTTTGCTGCATGTGGTATCGACTGAGATGGCTTGATGCTTAAGGACCATTTCCAAGTGTCTCACTCACACAGGTTGGCATGTCGGTGCCACCGGCTGGCAGGGAGCTCAGCTTGGTTTATTGGCCAGGTGCCTCTGTTTCGCCACGCGTGGACCTGTCCTTGAGCAGCCTGGGCTTCCTTCAAGCATGGCGGACGGGTTTCAAGAGCGCGCAAGTGGAAGTGGCCAGTCTTCCTGAGAACTGGGCCTGTACCTGGCGTGGTACTGCCTGTCCTTCATTCTTTTGGTCAAAGTGGTCACAGATCCAGCCCAGATTCAAGGGCTAGGACGTATACTCCCACTTCTTGGTAGAGGGAAGTGACAAGGTTTTGCAACCATCTGCCACCCACGACAGTGGCCACAGACACATCTCGTACTATGCTTTTTGTTTCACCTCTTTCCCACGCCTTCAGTCCTCTCTTGTTGCAGGTCCCAAATCCCTTGTTCCTTGTTACTTTCCACTCCTTGTATGACATCAATTCAAGTCTTATTGGTTGGGCTTGGTGGTTCATGCCTGCAACACCAGCACTTTTGGAGGCTGTGAAGAGAGGACCGCTTGAGCCCAGGAGTTTGAGACCAGCCTGGGTAACATTGGGAGACCCATCTCTACAAAAAAATTTTTTTTTAAATTTTAATTCATGTCTTATCAATATATGAGCATTATTTACTGCATAAACACGAATTATGTTCATGCCAGGAATTGAGATAGGTGCCAGTGATGTTGAGAGAACTAAGATGTGGACCTTGTCCTTAAGAATCTCATAGATAGCCGGGCTCGGTGGCTCAGCCTGTAATCCCACGCCTTTGGGAGGCTGAGGTGAGTGGATGGCCTGAGCCCGCGGGTTCAAGACCCGCCTGGGCAGCGAGACCTCATCTCTACAATAAATCAAAAAATCAGCCGGGCGTGGTAGTGTGTGCCTGTAATTCCGGCTACTCGGAGGGTGAGGCGGAAGGATCGCCGGAGCCCAGCAGGTCGAGGCTGCGGTGGCCGAGAGCGGCCACTGCACTCCAGTCTGGGCGACAGAGTGAGACTCCAACTCACAAAAAAAAAAAAAAAAAGAATCTCATAGATTAGGGTAACCCCTTCGGGTCCCCTTCCACTGTGGGAGCTCTTCTGTCCTCTCAATAAATCCTGCTTTCTCACTTAAAAAAAAAAAGAATCTCATAGTCTAAAAGCATGCTGTTTTTCATCCTCTGATTTAATTCTAAATACCCTTGCCCAAGAATCTCACCAAACACTTGCTGAAATTTTTAAAAATGTAAGCTTACTGTAGAGAATAAAACAAGATTTTCACTTCCCTTCTATTAAAGTTTATGTCTTTTTTTATGCAACCAAGTCATTTAACTTCTTTAGGAGTTACATTTCATTGTTGGTTGACATTGAGCTTATTGGTGATTATGACCCTAAGGCTAATTTTTCTAATGTCCTATTGGTGTGGCATGGTACCTCTATCCTGTATTTGGGAAGAGACATTTCAGACTTAGTTTGGCTACTTAATAGTTATCCTTATACAATTTTACCCTATTATGTCTAAACTACTGCTCTAGCCTGTCACGATGATTTAGAGTCTCATCTGTCATCCCACATACTAATGCTCAGCTAACACAGAGTTGATGGCTGCAACCTTGGGTGGTCAGACACGTAGTTGATAAGGAGGTTAGATAGGCTGATTACAGACTCTGTGATCTGCCACTAGAAATCTCCTAGAATGCTGCAGAAATCTCCACGCCAGCCTCCAACTGTCTTGCACCCAGGCCACGACATTTCACTAGTTCCAACAACCAATCCCGAAAAATCTCTTCAAATAGCCTGCCGAGTTTAGACATTCTGCATCACTCCATTTCCCAGATGCTGTCACCCTGTAGCCCAGCTGAAGAAAGAAAAACTCAAATAAATGTGACATTTTCTTAATAAAAATGTACTGTGTTCCAATCAGCCCTACTTCATTTTTTAGATTCTTACTGATGTCAAAAAGGGAGTAGATCACACCAATTTAAAGTATACACTTTGATGAATTTTAGGAGAATAATGTACATACCATTGAAACCATCGCTGTATCCGAGACACAGAATATTCCACCACCTTCCAAGTTTTCCTCATGCCCATCCCAGTCACTCCTTCCTTCCCCCACTCCATATCCCAGGATGCCATGGATCTTCTTTCCGTCATGGGTTAGTTGCATTTTCTGGAATTGCATATATTGGTGGAATTAAGCACTGTGTGCCTTTTTGTGTCCGAGTTCCACCGCTCAACAGAACGATTTTGAGTTCATTCACGTTGCTGCTCTGTTGGAGCTATGTTCCTGTTTATTGCTGAGTGGTATTCTGCGGTGGAGATCAAACACGTTTTGTTTATCCATTTCCCTGTTGGTGGACATTTGTTTCTAGGTTTGGGTTGTGATGAATAATGCTGCTATGGATATTCATGAAGTCTTGGTGTGGACTTGTGTTTGTATTTCTCTTGGTATTTGGGCTACTCCTCTTTTGTTTTCCCTTTTAACCAGATTCTTTCTTTCTTTGTATCTCAAATTTACACCAGTCTCACCATGCTGCAGTTTCTAAAAACCTAACGGATGCCCTATTTTGAATTTTGAAAATAGCAGCAAAGTTATCCACCTCCAACCTTCTGGTGTATCTTGGTACTCCTAAAAAAATTTCCGTTTGCAAGTTATTTCAATTCTTCGAGTATAATTCATCCACTTAGAGAATTTATCCTCTTTTAGGTAGCAGATTTTGGGATAAATATTACTGAGCTCTTAAACTGTGTGTCAGACTAAGCACTTCATGTATATGATCCACTTTCCTGCGTCTAACAATTGTACAAGAGAGGTACTATTTTTATTTTACTTTTTTTTTTTGAGTTGGCGTCTCACTCGGTCACCCAGGCATGCTCATTGCCACCCCAGTGTTGACCTGCTGGGCTCTGGTGATCCTTCCGCCTTGGCCTTCGAAGTAGCTGGAACTACAGGCACGCGCTACCACATCTGGCTAATTTTTTATTTACTGTAGAGACAAGGTTGCACCAAGTTGCTCGACTGGTCTTGAACCCAAGGACTCAGGCAATCCACTCGCCTCGGCCTCCCAAAGTGCTGGGATTACAGGCTGAGCCACCAAGCAGGCCTTATTTTACTTTTTAACAGACGAAGTAGCAGATGATAGAGAGATGAAACAACGTGTCTAAATTCTGACAGCTGAGGAGAGAAGTTTTGGAACCATATGTTTCTTTCTGAAGCTGGAATCCAAACCATTTCACAATCTAAGGTTGACGGTGGTGGTTATGACAGGAGAACTGGGCATATCCCGTGACGCGTGTTTCTAAGACAGAAAGATTACTCTGAGTAAGGAAAACAGAGAACTTCCTTGCCAAGGAGGTGATTGCAAAAGTGGGTCTTGAAAACAGGGGTGAGTTGGATCTGGTATAATGTTCAGCAGGAGAGCCGCATGAGCAAAGGCCCAGGGGCAGGAGTGGGAGAGCCATCCAGCTGCCTCCGTGCAGAGATCTCCGTGCAGAGATCTCTGGAGTTGAGGGGAGGCCAGGAGGAAAGCTGTCCTGAGAGCAGATAGAACAGATGACAGATTGCAGTCAGACCAACACCCGTCTCTGAATGCCGGACTAGGGAGCTGACCCTGTCCATCGCTGTGAGGAATGGCAGGCAATGCTCAGGTAGTGCTTTAACATTAATCTGGTGACTTTAGAAAGGATGAGACCAGCCGGGCATGGTAGCGTGTGCCTGTAATTCCGGCTACTCGGAAGGCTGAGGCGGAAGGATCGCTGGAGCCCAGCAGGTCGAGGCTGCAGTGGCTGGGAGCGGCCACTGCTTTCCAGTCTGGGCGACAGAGTGAGACTCCAACTCAAAAAAAAAAGAAAAAAAAAAAAAAGAAAGGATGAGTCTGGGCTCTGTGACTCCTGCCTATAATCCCAGTACTTTGGGAGTCTGAGACGGGAGGACTGCTTGAGCACAGAAGATTGAGGCCAGCCTGGGCAACAGAGCGAGACCTCGTCTCTACAAAAAAAGAAAAAAAATTGGCCAGGTATGGTGATGTGTGCCTGTAGTCCCAGCTACGGAGGAGGCTGAGGCAGAAGGATTTCCTGAGTCCAGGAAGTCGAGGTTGCGGTGAGCTGTGATTGTGCCACTGCACTGCAGCCTGGGTGACAGAGTAATACCCCGGTTCAAAAAGAATAAAAATAAAGTAAACCTTATCTTTTTATATCTATATCAATCTCTGTCTCTATCTCTATCTGTCTATCGATCAATCGGTAAGTCAGTAAAATTAGAAAACCCAATTAAAAATCTGGTGTATTAAAAAAATAAAAACCCCAACAACCTAACAAGACCTCAACCATGGTGGTGATGGCAAAGTTTGGACTGAAAGAGTCAACTAAACTGCCAAAATCTTAGAAAGTCAAATACTTTTTTATCATTGACTGGTTTCGGCTGATCCCACAAAGGTTCCTTCACATTCGTATAAATTAACTTTAAGCACTTAATTGCATTTATGTCCATTGACAGTTTTCTAATTTTTCCAGTTTATAAACACGGAGCTCTCCAATTATGCCATTTACATGTAAAAGGAATTAACATGTAAATCAATTGAAATATCCACTTATGCAGCTCATATTTAATGACACCGCTTATTATCCTTATGTGGGTAATATTGGGCCAGTGACTCAAGTGACATCTCTTCCTGCTCATATTTCAAAGGCTTCATCATGTTTTACAGTTATGTAAGTATCGAATAAAGGTGGGTGACTTAGTAAAGTTCAAGTATAAAACTGAAGAGCTTATCAGAGAACTCACGTGTATTTGATCTACTGAGGTATCATTTCTACGCAGACCTTGGCACAGATCTCTTGAGTGGATTGATGAGTTTAACAAATACAGACACGCACGTAACATCAGCCCCAGAGACATGGGATATCTCATCACTCCCAGGAAGCGATCTTCTGCCCCTACCTTTCGATCCCTGCCCCACTCAGGTTTGTAGCCCCATAGATTGGTTTTGATGCCCTAGAATTTCCCATAAGTGGAATCACACAGTCTGTATTATTTTGTGTACAGCTACTCTCACTGAACGCGATGTCTTAGAGAGTCGGCCGTCGGTGATTCCTGAATGGCTCTGTGTCCCTTCTTCTTCCATTGCTTTCTAGGGGTCTAGTGTGTAAACATGGCACCATTTTGTTAACCATTCTCCTGTGGATTCAGGTTATTTCCAGTTTGGGGCCATTATGAACAGAGTTGCCATGACTATGTTCATGCAGGCCTTTTTGGGAACACACGGTTCTGTTTTTTAGACAAATACCTAGAAGAGCATTGGCGAGATCATATGGCAGGTAGACGTTTCACTTGTAAGAAACTGCTCAACTGTTTTTGCAAAGTGTTTATGTTTTTCAATAAGTTTTAGGGCTGCGTGGTTCTGGACTCTTGTTCGTGTAAAGCCTGCCTTAAGACTTGATTCAGAAGGCCACGCTGATGTTGGGCTTACAATGACATTTCCTGTGACAGTGAGAACTTTGTGTTACAGATGGCGTTCTTAGCCATCAGCACCATTTCCTCCATAATTATGCTGTAAATTAGGGGTGACCCCTGGGCTTCTTGCAGTCAGAACTTCAGTATCTGGAAGGTGAACACAAAACCCTCCAAGGCGTTCTCAAGTGTCGCCTAAAGGAAAAACATGCTTAATGTCACATAAGCTAATAATTTTAAGGAGCCTGGAGTCCTGGCCGTGGAATTAAATGCCTACCAATAATTCACAGATGGCTTACAGAAACTTAAAAATGTGAATCATTTAGTGAGGCTGAAATTATGCTCCTGACGTGCATGTGTGACATGCGAGAGCACTTACCTGGGAATTTATTACCAGCTTCTGAGCAAACAAAGCCTGACCTACATTTGACTGAAGTCAGCTGTCTTTGGATAATCCTAGGGGCTTCTTTTTATTAATGTCACAATTGCTAATGTGGTATAACATTGTCATTACTGAACAGCACAGCGGGGCAAGCCGCAGCTGTTATTTCTCCTTCTGAACCTACCGAGTCATTAAATCTGAGTTTGGGGGAATACGAGTTGTAGAGATTACTCAGATTCTGATTGAGAAATAGGACTGCTGGGAAATGGTAGGTACATAAAGTAAAACTTTGAATCAATCAAGTTTCCTTTTTTGTGGCGAGGCTTGAATGTCGAAAATTGTTCCTTAAGTTTAACTTGAAGTCTGATGTCAAGGAAATAGAAAGGGAACATAAAAAAAATAGAAGAACACTAATAATGAGATGTGAAGTCTTTTTTTTCTGACAGAAGAGGAATGTTTTGTTACTGGGAAACTATTAGAACGATAATTTTGTTTCAGAAGATCATAACATTTTATCTTAAGAATCTGGATGTTAATTTAAGAGGAATACGCTTTTGCTCCAATCAGCCAGATAATAGCTTCTTTCTCTTTAATATCTAAGGGATATTTTGATGTATTTTTTGTAGTTACTCTTTGCAAAACATTTTTTAAAATCATCTTTCAGAATTCTTCCTTTGCCTTTGGTCATTGTTAGTACTTTGTAACTCAGCAGTTCCCACGCTGAGCCAAGGGACCCTAGGGGACAGAAAACTTTCAGTTTTATAGGGAAGCACAGAGATATCTAATATTTGTTGAGCACCATATAAATTACTAGCCCAAGATAGATCACAATGTCTTCAATAGAGTATATATGACATTCCTTTTGATGGTGGCATGTATTTTTAAAGCTGGGTTCTTTTTAACATTAAAACAAATATTTTATTTTTTATTTTAGAGTTGAGGCGTACATGTGAGGATTTGCTACAGAAGTAGATTGCATGTAGGTGAGGTTTGGGCTTCTAGCGAACCTTCTCTCCACTGTGGTGGGCATGGTACCCAGTGGGTGGTGGTGTGCCCCTTATTTCTCCCTCTGCCCCCTCTATTAGCAGTGCCCAGTGTTAGTTGTTCAAAGCTGGGTTCTTGACAGATGCTATGATACTTAATGATCACACTAAAAGCAATGTGCAGAGGGAAATGAGGGTGGTTGGTAGTGTCCAGTCTGATTCCAAAGTTTGAGAAGTTGTGCATTATCTAACAGATACACACCTATCTCTCTGTCTGTCTGTCTGTCTGTCTCTCTCTCTCTCTCATTGAGGTCTAACTCTGCTGCCCAGGCTAGAGTGCAGTGATATGATTGTGGCTCACTACAACCTTGACCTCCTGGGCTCAGGCAATCCTTCTGCCTCAGTACCTAAGTAGCAGAGACTACAGGTGTGTGTCACTATACCTGGCTAATTTTTTGATTTTTTTTTTTTTGTAGACATGAGGTCTCACCATGTGGTCCAGTCTAGTCTCAAATTCCTGAGCTCAAGCAATCTTCCCTCCTGAAGCAACAGATCCCACACCTCTCAATAAGTAAGTACTTGTTATTTAAAGATGAATTAAAAATATTTTTTTTCTTTCAGTTTATATGTATACTTTTTTCAGATGGTTACTAATTGTTAGGAAAAGAAGGAAAAAAACCCACCAAAAACCAAAAACCAACCAACCAACCAAACAAACAAAAAACCCTCACCAAACTGTATGGCCCTCGACAGAGCAGCTGTGTATTTCTTTGGACCAGGGTCATTGGGCAAAGGAGACAGAGGCACTGAGGACTCTGTGACGCCAGACACTTTGGGAACCCCTGGTATAATCTGATGGTCATTTAAATGATTCCCAACCTTGATATGTTTCAGTTCCTGTGCTTTGATGTTCTTTTTTAAAGTCAGGAGCCACAGAGGTCGGGGGTCGGCATTCCTGAGCCTCTTACCTTCGAAGTGATATTTCGGAAGCCAGCCGTCCGCAGGGGTGTTAGATCACGGATGCCAAGCAAGACATCTCAACTGAAGAAGCCTGTCTTTTGTGTCATACCCCGTGGGCGTAGAAGTCCCTGGCTACTTGAACTGCCCGCTCCTAACCCTCTACAGAGTGTGGCCTGTGGACCAGCAGCTGGTAGAAAGGTGGACGCTCAGGCCCTACACCAGACCAGCCAAGTCAACCTCCCCTGTGCAGCGACACTCCAGTGTCTCCGGAGTGCTGGCATTTAAGACGCACCACCTCACCCCTCACCCACACCCCTCTCAGTCCTCCAAGGTGGAAACCCCCATTTTCTTTGGTTGTGTCCTGAAAAATTACTTTCTTTCTGGGTGCGGTGACTCATGCCTGTAAGCCTAGCTCTTTGGAAGGCTGAGGTGGGAGGACTGCTTGAGCCCAGGGTTCGAGGCTAGCCTGGGCAATAGAGCGAGACATTGTTGCCACCAAAAAAAAAAAAAAAAAAATATATATATATATATATTAGCCAGGCGTGGTGGCAGGCACCCGTAGACCCAACTACTCAGGAGGCTGATGTGGAAGGATCACTGGAGTTTTGGAGGTCAAGGATGCCATGAGCCGTGATCATGCTACTGCACTCCAGTCTGGGTGACAGAGACTCAATAGACACACAAACAAACAAACAAATAAATGAAAAAAAAAAATAAATTCCCTGCACCCTATTTGGTTTGGGCCTTATTACTCACCAGGTAAACTAAACCTTCTTCATGAACTAGTGCCTGATGTTAGTTGAAGTATGCTATTGTTTTCCAGGTAACCTAGCGATCTTGGAAAAAGCTTTATGTGATTCTAACCCAGGGTTTTCAAAACATCGGACTGCCGTGGTCGGAATGTTTACCCTGTCCCCGCCAAGTCCACATGTGGAAGCCCCTGATGTGATGGTGATGATGTTAGGAGTTGGGACCTTTGGAAAGTAATTCGGGTTGGATAAGGGCATGACAGTGGGGCTGTCATGATGGGAGATGCTCTTATGAGAAGAGACTGGTGAACCCAACCACCCTTTTCCTGCAGGGAGAGAGAGGAGGTCATGTGTGCACACAGGGGATGGTGGCCCGCCCACCAGTCAAGAGAAGAGGCTTTGGAATGAAGCCAGCCTCCATATTGAACTTTTCACCCAGGCGATGGGTTTTTCTTACGACAGCCTGAGCGTGACCAGTGCCTGGCACTCTTGAGGGCTTCTGATTCAGTCAATTGGTGGCCCAGTGAGTAAATTAGGCTCAGATGTTTTCTTAACCCACTACTTCCCAAACTTAACCTGGTGGTAGTTATCACCTGGGAGGCTGGGTGTAGTGGCTCATGCTTGTAATCTCAGCACTTTGAGAAACTGAGGTGGAAGGATCATTTGAGCCTGGGAGTACAGTATCAGCTTGGGCAACTCAGTGAGACCTTATCTTTACAAAAAATACAAAAATTAACCAGGCATGGTGGGGCGAGTCTGTAGTCCCAGGTACTCGGGAGGATGAGGTAGAGAACTGATTGAACCTAGGAGTTTGCGGCTGTAGTGAGCTGTGATCGTGCCACTGCACTCTAGCCTGGGCAACAGAGCAAGACACTGACTTAAAAGCAAACTGAAATTAAAATTTAAAATAAACAAAATAAAAAAATAAAAGTATTCTGATGATTAAAAATGGTAAATATGGCTGGGGTGGAAGAGGAAAATTTGTTCCAGAAGGAACTGTCTGAGGGACCATAAGGATCTGTATAAAGAAAGTAAAGAATGATCACTTGTGAAAACATTGCTTATTTTTTCCAGGTCTGAGGAATAAACAAGATGCATATAAATGGAGTCATAAGGATTGGAGACTCAGAAGATTTTCCAAGTCCTTTCTCATACAGCCTAGCTATTCCATTTACCAGACTGTCATTTTAGTCTTCCCAATAAAGCTTTTAAAAAAATGGTAAATAAATTTAAAAAAAAAAAAAAAATCCACCCAGGAACTTGTTGTGAGTTTCCAGACTCTCCTTGGGGCATCTAATTCAGTATACATGGGATAAGACCCTAGTAATCTGTGTCTTTAACACAGATCAGGGGTCCCCAACCCCTGGTACCACTCTAGAAACCACTCAGGCTGCACAGCAGGAGGTGAAAGGCGAGCAGTTGGCACTCTACCCTCTGTCAGATCAGTGGCGGCATTAGATTCTTATAGGAGTGAGAACCCTGTTGTGAGCTGCGCATGCGAGGGATTTGGGTTGTGAATCCTTATGAGGACCTTATGCCTGATGATCCCCGCTGTCCCCCATCAGTGGAAAAATTGTCTTCCCTGAAACTGGTCCCTGATGCCAAAGAGGTTGGGGACCACTGCACCAGGAAGAGCCATGCGCGGGCAATGTCTATTGCTCAGGCCTCCCAACTTCCCTTCCAGTGTCTCTGCCCTTCTTCCAGGTGACCAGAGCTAGGCTCAGCCCCCTGCATTCAGGAATGCTCGGATTCTGGGCCACTCGGAAGCCATTTGGCAAGAGAATTCCCACTAAGGTGTGCAGGACAAGCTATGACCTGAGGCAATATTCTCTCCATGTGTGCTTGCAGTTCCATGTGGGGCAATTCTTTTTTATGCCCAGTGAACAAAGGGCCGTGTGTTTACAGGTGGGTGTGTGAGGTCGTGGTGGGGGATGACTATTTTAAGACACGAGCGCCTTCTCCAGGTCATCTCACCTGACTCAGCACAGATCAGTTGGTTCCTCGTTTTTATTGTTGTTTCCAACCAAGGCTGGTTCTGAAAAGAATCTCAGCAGAAGCATCTAAGAACCCGTACAAGGAAGATTTTCTACAGGCATAGTCCTTGGAAACCTGCACCGCCGGGTTGTTATTTTTGACTGGTAAACGTCTTCAGCACTTATCACTCATATCTCTTGCCTCTTGGCTTTAGTTTTGAGGGTTGGGCTCACCGTCCACCCTGGGATGGGGTTCCCTCATGTGGAGTGGAAGGCCCAGGTGTCGGCCATGTGAGATGAGAACATGGGAAGTGAAACATGGAGAAGGGCCACTTCATGGCAGCAGGAACAGAAGCCTGCAGGGAGTGACCGCTGTGTGTTCCAGAGTCAGTGAAGGACAGGGCTGGGACTGGAATGTGGCTCTCTCGATCCAGGGTCTGCTTTTACAGATGATCCAAACAATCATAGCAAACATTTACTGAATTCTCATGATATGCTAGGTTCTGTTCTCTGGTTGGCACATAGGCTGTCATTGTTCTGAGAACCCATATCATCTTAGCATTTATACCATGTACAAGGTAGATGCCATGACTATCCTCGTTATATGAGGGGGACCCAAAAAACCACCCCAGAATTATCTTTTGGAGGGCAGGTCCCTTGTAGTCCAAGCTTCCCCTGCTAGGTAAGTGTTCTAGGAATCCATCCGTGTAGGAGAACGAGTTGTTATGAGAGGCTGTGTTCAGTCAGTGTTCTTTTTTTTTTGAGATTATTTCAATGCGTTTGCCCATGACATGATGGATAATTGACAAACACACCTGCCCACATCGCACTGAGTGTTCAGCAGTTTTTGACCAAAAAGGGCATGAGCCCCTGTACCTCACCCTTCCTATTCTCCCATCTTGCTTTGAGGGACTTTTTTTTTATATCCCTGGATGAAAAAGTCCTCAAAGGGAAACATTTTGCCAATGTGGAAGAGGTAAAACAAAAAACGACAGAGGCACAAAAGGGCATCAAAATTGACAAGTTCAAAAACTGTTTTGAGCAGTGGAAAAAGCATCTCGATGGGTGTATTGCATCAAAGGGAAAGTCCTTTGACGGTGACTGAAGTTTAAACACATAAGAATAAATACACAATTTTTCCACAAATAAAATCTGGGTTTTGTTGGGTTCCCCTTGTAGAGAAGAAGAAACAGAGCTAGAGGCCACTTTCATTCAGGTCCAAGTTTGTCTTTCATTTACTGGGTATTGGATCCTTGTGTCAGTTGTCAATTTCTCACCTCTCAGCTCCAAATTCCTCCTTCGGTGTTTGTTCTATGATACTGGACTGGATTTTTTAAGCACATCTCTCTTTCTCTCAGTGAGCGTGAGGTTTAGCTTAGTCAGTAGATGGTGTTGGAAGGACATTGCAGGGAGAGGGGGGCTTCTCTTCTTTGTACTGGTGGCTGCGTTTTGCCTTCAGTTAGCAATGCATGGGCGGGGGGACAACAGTGGTGCTCTGCCCAACTGGGCACCTGAGTAGGCATTTCTTTAGCAACTCTGCAGCCCGTGCCTGAGCCCAGGTGCCATCTTGCTCTGGCTCTCCTGGCAAGGATGCTGTGTGCTCCTGCCACCCTGATGCCTTTTGTGCATCATCCATCAACCTCAGCTGGTTTGTGCCCCGGGGTGTGCTTCTCATGGCCCTCCTGATGTGGACGCCATGTGCTCTAGCCTCGCAGCTGCAGTGATGCCCAACTCTGTCTGCCCGGTTCCCAGCCCTAGTCCGGCAAACCAGCAGACTTCTTCACCATTTAGCAGGGTGCAACCACACCTTCCACGAGGTCTGAACTTCAACCTTGAGAATGGGGCTCCCTTCCCAGTTTGTCCTTTCTTGGATACTCCCTTGGTCCAATGTATCCTTTAAAGTTTTCTTTCCATCTTTATGGCTTTTCTTTTAGCATAGCTTAATAATTCTTCACATGAAACTTCTGTTTAATTACTGTATGGTTTCTGTCTCCTGATTTCCTGATTGGACCTAGACTGAAACAATTCCTCTCCCCCCTTACTCGTGTCCACAATGTAGACACCCTCTTCAACCATTTACTTTGCTTTATTTATGATTTATTTACACAAAAGTTTTTTTTTTTATTCTTTTTTTTTTTTTGAGTTGGAGTCTCACTCTGTCGCCCAGACTGGAGTGCAGTGGCCGCTCCCGGCCACCGCAGCCTCGACCTGCTGGGCTCCGGCGATCCTTCCGCCCCAGCCTTCCCAGTAGCCGGAATTACAGGCATGCGCTACCACGCCCGGCTGATTTTTTTATTTATTGTAGAGATGAGGTCTCGCTGCCCAGGCAGATCTCGACCCCGCGGGCTCAGGCAAACCACTCACCTCAGCCTCCCAAAAGCGCGGGATTACAGGCTGAGCCACCAAGCCCGGCTAAAAGTTTTTTTTTATGACATGGATATGTTGATCATCCTATCTCTTTAAGCTCAGAGAGTAGGCAAGGTAATCTCTAATGAGTGATTAATTCAACAGCACATTCATTCATAAAGTTTTTTATTGAGGGTATATTTTACCTGAGATGGTGGGGGAGACATGATGGATTGAGA
Organism: Carlito syrichta; assembly: GCF_000164805.1. NCBI lineage: Eukaryota > Metazoa > Chordata > Mammalia > Primates > Tarsiidae > Carlito > Carlito syrichta. The sequence goes on from NW_007059660.1 coordinate 271,436, forward strand.
CAATCTTTGCCTTGATGGGCTCACAGTTCTACAGTGGAGGCAGACATTTCAACAGAAAAATCAGTATACAGTGAGGTACTGCATGAGAAATGAACAGAATGTTCTGGGAACACAATGACACGATGACTCATTCTGTCTGAGAGAGTTGATGCAGACATGTTTGAACTGGATGGGGAAGAGTTTCCTCGACTGTCAAGGTTATGAACATCTGCTTAGATGGATGACTGTAGACCAAGTTTCTGAACAGCTTTCTTTATTGGAGAGGGATAAAGTTAATATGCTAGTGAAGGTAGCCCAGAAAGGTGGGTGACAAAATGACGTCACTGTGTTGGGTTCAGAGGCCAGGGCTCTTGTCATCAGCTCTCTGGGGGTCACATAGGAAACTTCACGGAACGAAGCATCTCTGTCTATAACTTGGGGCTATTAGATTACAGAGCCCCCATGTCTCTCCTAAATTTAAACGGTCTATAATTTAATATAATGCATTGGATAGCAGATGCAGGATATATGGAGCGAGCAATATTTTAATCAGAAAACATTCTGAGTCTTATTTTTTTAAAGCAAGGTAATGTTTGGTTAAATAATACAAGACACCCTGGAAGAGATCTCACAAATAGCTGTTTTTATCTGTGTGAGTTGGCATGACCATTGTTGACCTATTTGTCATTAAGGGATGTTTGTAATTATGAAGCACTGACTCTGTAATGGATGCTTTATGTTTTCTGAGCAAATGATAAAGCAAATCCTGCCAACAGCCCTGATGTTTTGACACATCTCTAATTACCCTGGTGGCTGGAGATAGATGTTGCTAGGAGTCACATGGTGAAGGTGCAGATCATCAGATCTCACACCGTGGACATTTTTCACAGGTCGGAGAGCGAGGCTGAGAAATGGATTCCTTGATAAAGAGAACAGACAAGAAGGAAAATGTTCAGACTCTTTGTGTATTATTTGAAATTATTTTAAGATTTTTTTTTTTTGAGTCAGAATCTCACGGTGTAGCCCAGGCTAGAGTACAGTGGCACGCTCATGGCCACCTCAGCCTTGAACTGCTGGGCTCAGGTGATCCTACCGCCTCAGCCTTCCAAGTAGCTGGAACTACAGGTGCACACCACCATGCCCAGCTAATTTAAAAAAAAATTTTTTTTGTAGAGATGGTGTCTCACCAAGTTGCCCAGGCTGGTCTCGAACCCCTGGGCTCAGGCCATCCTCTTGCCTTGGCCTCCCTAAGTGCTTGAGCCACCACGCCCGTTTAAGACATTGAACACTGATGAGGAAAAGTGAGCTTTTCAACAGATTCTGCTTACTCTGTCTACATTAGCTTACTAGTACGTCGGGAAAATGGGCTTTGGAGTGAGTTTGCCTTGATTAAATTTCTAGCTCAGCATTGAACAACTGTGAAAGCTTTGAGATGTTACTTAAACTCTCTGAGCCTTGAATGTACAGGTCTGTAAAATAAAGATGGCAGTGATGGTACTCACATTGCAGGACTAAAAGAGGTGATATATGTCATGAATTGTCACAGTGTCTAGGAAAGGGAAAGCACTCAACAAATGGTAAGATTTATTATAATCATTAGAAAAGATATTTCTGGAAAATGATACAGAGGGGTTTTAACAGATGCCGAAAGGCTGAGTGCAGGTCTTAGATGAGCAACTTGCGAACTGTGTATCCCTGGGTTAGTCCATTGCAATCTTTAAGTCCTGAGTTTTTTATTTGTAAAATTAAACTCACGAGTTCTGCTTCCTTCCCTCATAAGGTTGTTGTAAGAATCAAATGAGAATGTGAATGTCGCGAGTACTGTCTTCGTCATGGGCCAGTGGAAGTGACGGCTGTGAAGCAGGATCTTCCTTCCTTTTGATGTTCTTTCTTTCTTCCGCCATTCTGGCCTACGGAGGGGGTCGAGTGACACACAGAGGACGGAACCTCATTCAGCATCATGGTGCATCTTGTCCACTGCATCTTCTGTTGACTCTCCCTTTGAGTGTGTTGAGCTTGGCTCACTTCTCTGCCTCCTTTGCTGCCATCTTGGTCTGAGACACCATCACCCATCTTTGCCAGAAGTGGCCACTTCATTTGTATCCTGTTTCTACTCCCCACCCCTTTCTTTCTTTTCTTTTCTTTTTTTTTGTTTACTCTTTTGAATATGTTTACCTTTTTTAAAAATTCTTTTTTTTTTTATTTTAAAGGTGTGGGGTACAATTCGGGATTAGGTATACAAATGTTCATTATGCAGGTATCCTTGTTGATAAGATGTGCCGCTCCCTCCCCTGGCAGTTTCCCTCACCTGCCAATCCCTTTCTTATAGTATTATGATAATTGTTCAAGGTCCACTTATGAGTGAGGACATGTGGTCCTCGGTTCTTTATTTCTGTGATAGATCACTGAGTACGATCGACTCTATATCCATCCAAGTTGCTGCGAAGTCCATATGTTTGTTCTTCTTTATGGCTGCATCATATTCCATTGTGTATATGTACCACATTTTTTTTTTTTATCCAGTCCAGCTTCGATGGGCAGCATGGTTGTTTCCATGTTTTTGCTATTGTGAATAGAGCTGCAACATCCCGACCCCTTTCAAGCCATTTTCCTCCCAATTTCCAGAGTTATTCTTCTGCTTAGAGTCCTCTAATTTCTACCCACCACACTTGGAATAAAATCTGAATTCTATCCCGCAGGGCCTGCTTACCCTGTGATCTCATCTTCTGTTGTGCTCCTGGCGCGCCCCCTCCATGGGATCCCATGAGACTGTCCTCTGTTTTTTTTTTTAAAAAGGCCAGTTCATTCTTGACTTGAGAGCCTTGCGCCCGGTGTCCTGCCTGCCTACAATATGCTTCTTCCTGAAGCCTCCCTGCCCCGACCCTCCCGCAGCGGGTGGTTTCTTATCATTTGATGCTCTCTTCCAAGAGGATTTTTCCGGCCTTTTTATTGCGCTGTTCCATTTTAATTTTCTCCATACCTTTTATCACCATCTGATATTTCTTTGTCAGCTAACTCAGAAGAGCAGAGTGTCTTTGTTGGTCTCATTAGATGACTCGTTTCTAGGATCTAAAAAGACCTGGCATAAATAGGTGCTGAAATTGTCCGTCAGTTGAACAAAGTAACAAAGTTAAACTTTCTCCATTAGTAAGACAATGCATATTATTTTTTAGTGTTTCACTTAGAAGACTTGGCAGCACCTCCAATCTCCTCCAGGACGTGACCTCAAGGCTTGAAAATATACACATGGTGAAAGGGCAGAGTCAGCAAGGGATGCTGTGGTCAAGGTGCACCAGATGCTAAACGAGGGTCTCTTCTGTGTGTCACTCAACCCGCTCCAAAAGCCAGGATGATGGGGGAAAGAAAGAACGTCAAAGGGAAGAAAGACCCTGCCTCCCAGTCATATCTTTTGCTAGCCCACAGCCTAAAGACAGTACTATCACACACACATTCTTATTTGATTCTTGCAACAAGCTTATGAGGGAAGGAAGCAGAACTCGTGAGTTTAATTTTACAAATAGAAAACTCAGGATTTGAAGACTGCCATGGACTAACCCAGGGATACACAGTTCACAAGTTGCTCATCCAAGACCTGCACTCAGTCTTTTGGCATCTGTTAAAACCCCTCTCCGAAGAGAGAGATTAATAAATAAAGAAGAGGAGACTTTTACAACAGTGAAAGCATTCTCTATGAGAGTATAATAGTACATATAACATTATAAATATTTCAAAATGCATAGACATGTCCAAGAGAAAATAAAATTATGTAAGTAACAGATTTTAGATAATAACGTATTAATATGGCTAGGCTCGGTGGCTCAGCCTGTAATCCCAGCACTTTGGGAGGTCGAGGTGAGTGAATTGCCTGAGGCTGCGGGTTCGAGACGAGCCCGGGCAACTTGGTGAGACCTCGTCTCTACCATAAATCAAAAATTAGCCAGGCGTGGTAGTGCACACCTGTAGTTCCGGCTACTTGGAAGGCTGAGGCGGAAGGATCGCCAGAGCCCAGCAGGTTGACTCTGGGGTGGCCATGAGTATGCCACACACCCCAGCCTGGGCAACGGAGTGTGATTTTACCTAAAAAAAAAAAAAAGTATTAATATTTGCTTATTACTTTTAGCGATCATACCACAGTAATGGAAGTTATTAATAATTACAGGCTCCTGAGGGTGGGCGAGAGGATAGAATGATATTAGAATTTTGTGTATTATATGCTCAGTTGTTATGTCAATCTAAACTCTCTAAAGCAGACGAATTTAAAAATAACAATATATCCCCACTCCTTCAGGGAGATCTCTCCCACTAAAGTTTAACAATCTTGTAATGCCAATACATTAGCTTGGGATGTTGTCCACTGTTAAATGTGAAATGAAATGGACTCCGAAATGTATTTTGGATTCTCTGATTGCCACTGTACTTATTCGGTCGTCAAATCACAATGTTGGCGTGTTAAAAAAAAACAACAAACCTCTGTATTTATATATATTATAAATTTGTGATTTTATATACACATTTATTTTTTTTCTCCTCAACTTGGAGAGCCTGGGATGGCTCCTAGCTTCTAGAAAAATCTTAATAGAGCTTGGTGGTAGAACTGAGATCTGGGGAGGATGACGAGGAAGAGAATGGCCTGGAGACACCGTCAGCAACAGGACGGCTCCAAACCAATGGCTGGATGTTCATACCATGGAACAGAAGAAAGAGAGAACCCCGGCGACACACCGCGACATAGGTGAATCTTACAATCATGATGAATGAAAGAATGAAAGAAGTGAAAGAAAAAAGACGATGTGACCCCATTTATACATGAAGTTCAACGAGCAAGCAAAACTCATCTGTGGCGATTAAAGTCAGAACAGGGGTTATCTCTGAAGGGAAGCTGCCGACTGGGAGGGGGAATATGGGAGCCTTTTAGAATGTTGAAAATATCCCCCCCCCTTTTTTTTTTGAGTCAGGTTCTCACTCTGTGGTCCAGGCTAGAGTGCAGTGACACAATCACGGGTCACCACAGTCTCAATCTCCTGAGTTCAAGCAATCCTCCAACCTTAGCCTGCTAAGTAGCTGGGACTACAAGCACGTGCCACCACACCTGGCTAATATTTAGATTTTTGGTAGACACAATGTCTTTTTTTTTTTTTCTTTTGAGTCGGAGTCTCACTCTGTCGCCCAGACTGGAGTGCAGGGGCCGCTCCCGGCCACCGCGGACTCGACCTGCTGGGCTCCGGCGATCCTCCCGCCTCAGCCTTCCGAGGAGCTGGAACGACAGGCGCGCGCTACCACGCCCAGCTAGTTTTTGATTTATTGTAGAGATGAGGTCTTGCCAAATTGCCCAGGTGGGTCTCGAACCCGCGGGTTCAGGCAATCCACTCACCTCAGCCCCCCAAGGCATGGGATTACAGGCTGTGCCACCGAGCCCGGCTACAATGTCTTTCTATGTTGCTCAGGCTAGTCTCAAACTCTTGGGCTCAAGTGATCCTTTTGCCTTGGTCTTCCAGAGTGCTGAGGTTACAGGCATGAGTCACTATACCTGGCTTGGAAATATTCTATATCTTAATCTGAGTGGTAGTCACATGGGTGTATATATATAAAATGTATCCTTTTAAGACTTAATACAAAATGTTTCATTTTATTTATTTATTTATTAGGGATAGGCTCTCACTCTATTGCCCAGGCTGGAGGGCAGTGGTGCATCATAGCTCAATGCAGCCTTGAACTCTTGGGCTTGTGTGTTCCTCTTGCCTCAGCCTCCTGAGTAGCTGAGACTACAAGTGCATACCATCATGCCCAGCTAATTTTTAGTGTGAAAAATATTTGTTGTAGAGACAGGATCTTGGCATGTTCCCTAGGTTAGTCTTGAACTCTGGGGCTCAAGTGATCCTCCTGCCTTGGCCTTCCAAAGTGCTGGGATTACAGGTGTGGGCCACTATGCCCTGCCCAATAAACCTATATTTAAAGATTCATGGGTGTAGCCTTAAAAAAAAAAACTGAGGTAGGAAGTTATGGGGGGTAAAGAAGAAAGAGAAAGATGAGGCTGTGGAGGTCCATTCAAGGGGGACCCTGCATGGACCCAGCATCTCAGGCTCTGTGGGTTGGTGAGATATGCCAGCATTCTACTTTCTGTTAAGGCGTTACCGCCATCCCCTCTAAGACCTGCTCAGCCTGACATCAAGGTCACAGTCCTAGAGCCCAAAGAAAACTCAGGAGACTCAATCTTGCTCAAGAGCCAAGATTGCAGCAATGAAAACAAGCCTAGGAAATGCTGAGTTCTGGAATTTTTACAAGAAGCAGTAGGAACAGTGACACACGTTGCATGCAAAACGTGTCTGCAGTGGCAATGAAAAAGCAATGAAGCTGACGGCTCTTCGAATTTTTTTCTTTTTTTTAGAATAGAGAGATGTACGTTTTTCATGCACCACAGTCCAACATGCTTCCCTGGTACAAAGTAAGGCAAAAACCCTTACCCCTACCTACTTCTTCATGTGCAAATCTGTATTTTTCTCCAGGTTAAAAATGAGATGTCTTTCTCAAGTATCCGGTTCCCGTGAACTCTTTTGTAGAAGAGGTCATGGGAATAGGGTGAGCTGAGGCTCGTATCACTATTAAATTAGCTGAAATAATAGTCAGTGCCCACAGACTGCAGCTTGGATGATTTGCATTCTCCATAAATTATGGAGCAGGTATTTATCCTTTGTGGAGGGAGCCTACTTTTCCTCCCTTTCGGCTCAGATTCCTTCTGATTTTTCAAGGCGATCAAGTGCTTCATACATTTTGTGTGGTTGATTTTCTTTTTTGTTTCTGAGTCGGGCTTTTTCTCTGTGATCCAGGCTGGAGTCCAGTGGCACGATCACAGCTCACTGCAGCCTCAATACCCTGGACTCAGGGGATCCTTCCACCTCAGCCTCCTATGTAGCTGGACTACAGGCCCACCCCACCACACCTGGCTAATTTTTTTCATATTTTGCAGAGACAAGGTCTCGCTATGTTGCTTAGGCTGGTCTGGAACTCCTGGGCCCAAGTGATTCTCCTGCCTTGGCCTCTCAAAGTGCTGGGATTACAGGTGTAAGCCACCGAGCCCATTTGGTTGATTTGATTTTTAAAGCTGTGAGGCCAATTCCTGATGTCGAGCCTTTGCTCTCTCAGCACATGGAGTCTGTATTTCCTGGAGCATTTTGACCAGCATTTTAAGTGTGTCATGCTTGCAATTCTTTTAAGGAAACTCAAGGTAGGCTTAAAGGGTTGGCTTGGAAAGCATAGCTTGCTTTCTTATTTCAGCAGAACAAAACAACTCATCTGGTGTGCAATCTGCAGCCGTCCAGAATGGCTAGTTCCGCATGAGTAGTGCTTGAAGGGTTCATGTCTACTGGGTAGTGTCGCATGAATGGTTCATGTCTTTCAGCATCCCTCCTGGGTCTCCCCACCCATTGTCCTGTTTAATCTGACCATTCTTAAGTACAGGCCATGTCCCCTCCACTTTTTGCCCTGGTTTCTCCAGTCTGTGCTTACAAATGGAACGATACAGAGATGCCAAAAAATTGTATGCACATTTAAAGTATGACGTTCGCTCAAAAGATGGTGTTAATCAAACGAATGCTAGCATCACCATGTGACAGGCAGGACAGTCAAAGAAAATGGTGGAAGCACGGTTGAGCAGATGTCTAGTACACACTGCTACTGTAATTCAATTCAACTTTGAAAAGTAATACATAACATCACTTAACGTGTGTATACTTTTTTTGGGCACCTCCTGTATCATTAAGGATAAGTGGGTTCTGGGGTTTTGCTCTTTCTGTTCCCATAGGTCTTTGGTCCTCCTTAAGCCTTACTAGCTTGAGCTGGTATCTTGTAGAGGCTTACACTCTAGCCGGGCTCACACTGGATACCACCATGGCAACAGACGATTTTGTATCTGCTCCAGGCGAGACCCAGCAGCCCTTGGGATGGTAAGGCCGAAGTGGAGGAGAAGGTGTGATGGGTTGGAAATGAGAGGCTTGAAGTTATGCTGTAAAGTAACCATTCTGGCTGCAATGTGTAGGAGCGATTGCAACAGTGCAGGGGCGGGAGGTGCGAGTTCAGGCGGGGATCATCGTCATAATCCAGCAGGGGCTTCCATGAGGGTGGAGGTGGTATATGAAGTAGAAAGAATAGGGTCCAGTAGGATTAGAGGTGACACCTAGTCGGTCTGCTTATGGTGATGTTGTGTCAATGACGTTCTGTGTTACATGGCTTGCTCTAAGTTTATGTCTTGCTCCGAGAAATACAATAGATCAAATCTCTCTGTTGAATAAAAAGAAGCACTGATGGTAATGCTTTCTCATGAAATGTCGCCCTGGCCACCACAATTTTGTGGATGACGCATCAGCACCTGTTGGGAGGGCTGATGTCTTGAGTTCTTGATCAATTTCACGCTGGCCTTGGACTTGAATCACAAGTTGCAGAGGTGGGTGGGGCATTAGGAATCACCAGTCCACATTCTTCAGTCCACATTCTATCAGAGAAACTGAGGTTAAGGTAAACTGAGATTAAGGTTGCTTCTTAAAATTCTCACATAGATAAGCTCTGTGAGAATAGAGTTGTGAATTGTGCAAAATCACACTATGATGGCAAGGCTTGGACTGGAGCCTTCTGTGTGGTAAATTGATGAATTTATGGTCAACAAATACATTGAGATGTACCTAAAAGATCTGGATAGTATGTTCTGGTTGCAATTCTGCCAAGTCCTGCCCTTTTGTAATCTCAACCTTGCTCCTTCTGCCTACTAGTCGTGTCTTTGGGTAAGTCATTCAACTCCTCTAAGTCTTAGTTTTTTCATCTGTAGAGTGAGGATAACAGCACCTACCTCAGAGAATTGTAATGAGAATGAAGTGGCTGAATAAGGCAGAGAGACTGGTGTTCGCTGAACTTTCTATCTGCTCTCATACATTTCAGAACAACCCTTGAAGTTAGGTGGCTCATGTAACTAGTTTGGCAATGAAATGTTATATTCTGTGTGCTATGTTTAGAATGAGGCATTGAAAAAGTAATGGGTAATTTTGCTAATCTCTTTTTTCCCCTGCTGTGGCAACTGAGAAGACAGCATGGCACAAGTGGTGAAACTCAAGGTGGTAGGTAGAGTTTCATTCAACCTGGGGACCTGCATGACGGTGTGGAGCAGAGCCTTGGCTACTGCAAATTAAATAGGGAGCATAGATGAGAAATAAACTTTTACAATGCCACGCCCTGGAGGATTTGGATGGTTTGTTATATCAGTATAAGTGTAAGCTCTTATGAATAATATTGATCTTATGGGAAGTGGGATGCTATAATACTAAAAACCCAAAATGTTTTGTATTGGCTTTATGGTTGGGCCAAAGACAATAGTGACAGTGATGTAGGAGGCAGTCCATGTTACATAGTGGCAACGTGTTTGCTAATACTGTTTCTGTCATGACTTGAGAGGCAGACCATATTCTAATGGACTTTAAGTTCTAGGGAAAAGGCTGGAAAACAATGTTCTCTAAAAACATGCTGCATCAAAAACCATGAGTGAAGACGTTGGTCCATGAGGTTGTTGGCAAACAAATAGAAGTCTGTTGAGATTTTGAGAAGTTCAAAAAAGAAACTACTGTAGAGCCTTAGTCAGTTTAAATACGTGAGTGACTGTGTAGATTAGAACACCCTGGTGCTTCCTATTGGATGTGAAATGTGTGCATGAAATGAATTTTTCCGTGGTAAGTCATTGAGATTGGCAGTTATTTGTTATCACAGTTGAAGCTTGTCTATATGGATTGCTACAGCATTTACACTGTATGATGGCTTTAGTGTCGTGCTTGCCTGCACTCAGTTACCCAATACCTTTTACTATTATGTTATTATTGTAGTTGCTATTGCTATAATGGTTGAGTCCATTATTGTAGTAGAGCATATAACTCTGACGGAGGAAGAAGATAAAGCCATGGTAACCAGAGTAAAAAGTAGTGTTAAAATTTCAGTGTAGGCCAGGTGTGGTGGCTCAAGCCTATAATCCCAGCACTTTGGGAGGCTTGAGCCCAGGGGTTTGAGAGCAGCCTGGGCAACTTGGTGAGACCTCATCTCTACAATATAACAAAAAATTAGCTGGGTGTGGTAGCGTGCGCTTGTAGTTCTGGCTACTTGGAAGTTGAGGCAGAAGGATCTCCTGAGCCCAGCAGGTCGAGGCTGTGGTGGCCGTGAGCATGCCACCACACTCCAACCTGGGCGACAGAGTGAG